>NW_008709220.1:1564479-1565435 GCF_000327385.1 Lottia gigantea
ATCTGTAAAATACATAACATAATATACAGCAGGAAGTTAAAGATAACATATCTATTGATATCTTGATAAAATAATGTTTTATATACCTGCTACTGAATTAGTGTTTTACCTAGACTTTATTATGGTTTTCTAATAGAAATCTATTGTCCAATTTGTGGGAAAGTTATTTATTCTGAAATTGCTTGTTCTATGTCTGATTGGAATATATATTAATTAATTGATTTATTTTTGTTAATGAACATTATTAGTGAAAGTTAATTAATAATGAAAACAAGTATTAATTGAGAAATGACTATTAAAGAATGAAAGTGAACTATTAATGGAACAGTTACGCCCTATATTTGACAGTATCAATGATGAAATGGGATTAGGTTATTCTTACATCAGGTAATAACTCTATAAATATCTATTGTTCTTCCCCATTACCAACTAAAACTGTAAACACCAATGCTGATGGGAAAGCAGTATTTAAGGTGAAATCTTTGTAAAAATATCTCTTTTCCTTCAATAAGTCATCTTCACTCATAATTCCAGTCGACCAGCTATAAATGGGTACAGATAATCTGAGAAAGATCAATGCCAAGAGGTTTGGCCAGGGACCAGCTGGTAGAAAGGATCCTTAACTGTGAACCTAAGTTGTTATCCTTGTAAAATATTGTTGTTTGTTTGTTTTATACCTTACAGGGTTCAATTTCGATTGAAAAAAAAAAAGTTGGCATTTACTCACACCAAATTTATATTGTAGTGTCTTATAACAAATCATTTGTGTATGATATGATCAGACATAAAACCTTAGATTGATACATACCTTTATCTCAAATATCCTAGAATTGACAAATAATATAAAATCTCACTAAAAATATACACTAGCTGAAATGAATGATAAAAATATACACTAGCTGAAATGAATGATAAAAATATACACTAGCTGAAATGAATAAAAAAAATATACACTA
>NW_008709220.1:1565485-1566984 GCF_000327385.1 Lottia gigantea
TACAATTCCAGTAAACAGTACATGATTTAAGATAATCCTATGAATTACCTGACGTAAGCTACGTTTTTTAGACTTGTAATTTAATTACTAACAGGGTTGACCAAGAATCAGCTTAAAGATAGGAACTTGAGTTTTTAGACTTGTACAATCAATACCAAGAGATTTGACCAAGAGTGAACTTAAAGATAGGAACCTTAGTTGTTATCCTTGTACAATCAATACCAAGACCAAGGACCAACTAGCAGATAGGTCCCAAAACCTATCCTAATGAAAAAGGCTTGTTTCATTCTTTCTAAACTGTGACCTTTTTAGTTAACCATTTACTAGAATTATTGTGTCTAAAGAGAAATTTGATTCTAGCCACCTCACCTCCACCTTGATTTGATTTATTTACCTAATTAATGAACTTTTAACTAATTAACTGGACAGTGCAGATAATAGATTTCTTAAATCTTCTTCACTTGGACTAATTATATAGCTGAAATAGGAATGGTTTAAGTTAGTATTTAGGATGTGATTGTTGACAGATGTTAGCTGGCACAGTCCTAAAAAACTAGACCTTGAAGTGTGAATTTGAAATGGATTTTGTTTACTTGGATTGAGAAGTTTTAGATTGTTGACCGATGTATAAGACTATATATTTTATTTTTTATATTTTAACATTGTGGTCAGACAGACAGCAGTTTGTAGTCATCATTAGTTCAGACAGTGTTTTCAGACACTACTATTTATATAAATAATATATGATGTCTGTAGATATTTTATTATATGTATATGTAAACATTGTGGTCAGACAATAGCTGGAGTTTGGCGTCACCATCAGCTTCTAGAATGTTTTCAGGCACTACTATACATACTGTATGTATAATATTTGTTGTTGTTTATCTTGAGGTATATTTAGGGAAGGAATTAAACCATGGCTTACTGTAACTATAAATATACTGACTTGATTATAATTACACCAAGCCTATTATCTATCAGGCAATATACTGTTGACTTGTTCAGGTTATAAGTTCTTCACCTTGATACTAGAATATAGAGAGTGGTTCCTGGTATTCACAACAGTCAAGGTTTCTGTCTCAAACAACTAGTGTCATTCCTGGTACTACAGAGTGGTTCCTGGAAGTTCTACTGTTTTTTGAACATTGTTCCTGATGATGTTACTAGTTGTTTAATTTGGTACAAGAATATAGAGTGGTTCTTGTCCAAAATACATTCCTGGTACTAGAGCATGGTTCCTTGTATTTTAACTTCTGATAGAAGATTGTTCAGTTGGAATTAGAATATAGAGAGTTGTTCCTGAAATTGACAACATTGTTCCTGTTAATATTACAAGACTTTCAAACATGCATTACAGAGCGGTTCCTGTTATTTACTGACTGCTATTAGAGTTTGGTTCCTGTTGATATTATAAGTTATTTATCTTGGTAGTAGAGGGTTGTTAATGAACAATGTTCTTGTTGATGTTATTATTCATTCTTACTGGTTGTAGAGTGGTT
>NW_008709220.1:1567933-1570107 GCF_000327385.1 Lottia gigantea
AACAATATTTTACCTTTGAAAAGTCCAGGAGTGGAATTTTATGGTGTTGTTTAGAAAATGGAACAGTCAGGATGAATTTGTATTCCAAGAATTATTCTCCATCGGTTCCTGATAAACTACTTATAGAAAAACGCAAGGTTAATTCTTATTTTAGGATTTACTGAAGTATTATTTATAATTTTTTGTGACGGATATTGAATTTTTTTTTGACTGTATTATTGGTTAATGGTTAATGGATTCTTATTGTTTTATTTTTTTTAATAATTGAAAGGAATTATTTAACAGTGCTTGTAGCCATATACAGTGAGATATTTCTCTGACTACAATGTTTTGAACTCATAATTTGCTAATGTTTTCTAGAACTAAGTGATATTTTTTGTGGGTGTATCTAATGTTTTTCACTCATTAACCAGATTTTTCTTACCATTTCAGACCAATCTGGCTAAAAAACGGGAACAGATGAAAACCACAGCATTACCAGAAGTCCCAGAGCAGAAGGAATTAAAAAATCAGAATGGGGAGGGAGAGGATATAAAACCTCCACCCCCTACAGATGACCCTGTGACCCCTAGTATACCTGATTCATTCCTTCAAAAACTGGGATTAAAAGTAGGCAAGGACCCAATCAATAAAGAATCCTCTTTGTAAGTATTCAGTCTTTTTCATGATTTTATATCAAATGTCTACATCTTGCCCTTTTTTCACAAAACTTGCTGCGTTTCTCCATAAATCATGATTTTGTGGTATTTTTTAACATTTCCATCTATGATTTAATTTGGGATATCATCAGGGTCTGATATTTAAACTTTGGGGTTCTGTTTACATATCATGTTACAAGGGACATAACTCTATTGAAGAAATGTTTTTTTTATGTGAGCTCCAAGTTACAAAGACATGGAGGAATGGGAGCAAATCCAAAATCAAGGTTTAAATGATTTTAAAGGGTCTCTTTTGCAAACGTCCGTAGATATCATTAGATGCTGAGTGTAATGGAATTGAATGTACTACAGACTACTGAAGATTGTATAGTGCAAATTGATGCTATCAGTTTCCGCAATATAAAAATGCAATCCCTTTAGAGGAAATCAGTTTATAATAATTGTAAATATTTCAATCTATGATGAGCTAGTTAATAATATGTGTATAAGATAAAGGGCAGTACGAGGTTGATATTGCCCTGCTGGAGTTCAAATAACAGCCTCAGTTTAACCTGACTTATCTGATTAGTTTGATAGAATGACAGAGGTCATGGTGACTTTAAAGCATTCAGATTTTTAGTTCAAAATATTATGTTTGACTAACTTGGTGACAGTGTTATTTGACTTCATTTTTATTATACATACCATTGTACCCTTGTTTGATAAAACCATCTTCATTACCAAAGCCAGTGTCCCGACAGTTGTTGTTTTGCAAAAAGAAGAAATTATTCAAAATTATGTAAAATTTAGAGTTTATTATTATTTTTAATAAGAAATCATTTTCAACTTGAATATATTTTAACAGAGAAAAAAACTGTGAACACTTTATAAATCCGCTTTGGAATTTGGAGTGTGCACATTCAAGGGAATTTGGAAAATACCGTTATCATTCAGTGAAGTGTCGATTACGGCTCTGCTGACGTTCGAAGGACAAGTTATTCTTTCAATATGTAAATTGTTAGAAATTTTCCTGCTGTAGGAACGCCTGTGCCTACAGACACAGTACCGTAACATAATACTGTAGAATTTATGTATAAAGAAATTAATCATTATTACAAGTAAAAACAAGAGGCTAAAGAACAGTGTATTATTGTAATCATTGAAGTTGATGTAAGAGCTTGTCCAAGAAGTAGATCAGTTGCCATCCTTATATACAATCTTTCTTACATATTGACAAAAAACAGACAAGATGAATAAATGGTAAGAATTAAGGTTTGAGGAAGCAGATAGGTTTGTTAAAAGGGGAATTGAAGTGTGTAGGTTAAAGCTGATGAATGTAATAAACCAGTATGTTATCTGTAAAATATCTACTCAGATCTGATGTGATATGTAGGACCACCTGAAATAGGGCTTATTGTCGCTCTATTGTTTACTGCCACTCCTAATAATCTCTAATTAATTGTTGCTATTGTTTATTTTGTGTATATATATAACTTCTTGTACCATATTTCCTCACTTCACCTGAAGATGACAATG
>NW_008709220.1:1570157-1626477 GCF_000327385.1 Lottia gigantea
TTTTCAATTTTTATTGGAGAATTTTTGACTGTTATTGACAAGATTGTAGTCTGTACAATGTAGAAGGTGGTTCCTTAACTAGCAGAAAAACTTATGTTGCCTATCATTCTTAGTTTGCTTAAATTTTACTAGATGTACTGTGACCATTTTCTCAAAAACTAGGTGTCCTGACTATACATAGTTTATGAATGAGTGCCTAGAACTGATATTGTGTTTGTTAATGTGGATAATATCTGTACACAAAATCTCAGGATTCAATAGTTATAAAACTTTAATATTAACAGAACAATATTTTACCTTTGAAAAGTCCAGGAGTGGAATTTTATGGTGTTGTTTAGAAAATGGAACAGTCAGGATGAATTTTTATTCCAAGAATTATTCTCCATCGGTTCCTGATAAACTACTTATAGAAAAACGCAAGGTTAATTCTTATTTTAGGATTTACTGAAGTATTATTTATAATTTTTTGTGACGGATATTGAATTTTTTTTTGACTGTATTATTGGTTAATGGTTAATGGATTCTTATTGTTTTATTTTTTTTAATAATTGAAAGGAATTATTTAACAGTGCTTGTAGCCATATACAGTGAGATATTTCTCTGACTACAATGTTTTGAACTCATAATTTGCTAATGTTTTCTAGAACTAAGTGATATTTTTTGTGGGTGTATCTAATGTTTTTCACTCATTAACCAGATTTTTCTTACCATTTCAGACCAATCTGGCTAAAAAACGGGAACAGATGAAAACCACAGCATTACCAGAAGTCCCAGAGCAGAAGGAATTAAAAAATCAGAATGGGGAGGGAGAGGATATAAAACCTCCACCCCCTACAGATGACCCTGTGACCCCTAGTATACCTGATTCATTCCTTCAAAAACTGGGATTAAAAGTAGGCAAGGACCCAATCAATAAAGAATCCTCTTTGTAAGTATTCAGTCTTTTTCATGATTTTATATCAAATGTCTACATCTTGCCCTTTTTTCACAAAACTTGCTGCGTTTCTCCATAAATCATGATTTTGTGGTATTTTTTAACATTTCCATCTATGATTTAATTTGGGATATCATCAGGGTCTGATATTTAAACTTTGGGGTTCTGTTTACATATCATGTTACAAGGGACATAACTCTATTGAAGAAATGTTTTTTTTATGTGAGCTCCAAGTTACAAAGGCATGGAGGAATGGGAGCAAATCCAAAATCAAGGTTTAAATGATTTTAAAGGGTCTCTTTTGCAAACGTCCGTAGATATCATTAGATGCTGAGTGTAATGGAATTGAATGTACTACAGACTACTGAAGATTGTATAGTGTAAATTGATGCTATAAGTGTCCACAATATAAAAATGCAATCCCTTTAGAGGAAATCAGTTTATATTAATTGTAAATATTTCAATCTATGATGAGCTAGTTAATAATATGTGTATAAGATAAAGGGCAATATGAGGTTGATATTGCCCTGCTGGAGTTAAATGGTAAAAGACAGGTAATAATATGTGTATAAGATAAAGGGCAGTACGAGGTTAATATTGCCCTGCTGGAGTTAAATAACAGCCTCAGTTTAACCTGACTTATCTGATTAGTTTGATAGAATGACAGAAGTCATGGTGACTTTAAAGCATTCAGATTTTTAGTTTAAAATATTATGTTTGACTAACTTGGTGACAGTGTTATTTGACTTGATTTTTATTATACATACCATTGTACCCTTGTTTGATAAAGACCATCTTCATTACCAAAGCCAGTGTCCCGACAGTTGTTGTTTTGCATAAAGAAGAAATTATTCAAAATTATGTAAAATTTAGAGTTTATTATTACTTTTAAAAAGAAATCATTTTCAACTTAAACATATTTTAACAGAAAAAAAAACCTGTTGACTTTCGAAGGAAAGACATCAACGCTGCGTAGTGGCCACGTCAATCAAACTCAATGATAAAAGTAGTCTGTTAAGGGGCTGAGCTTATATTTACATTCCGTTTACACAGATATAAACTGTTATCCAATCAAATTGAATTATAATATAATATTATCTTGTGTTTTTAACTACAGAATTTATCTATTGTTATCAATAATTATTTTGGCCATCAAATCTTACAAAACCCTACAGACAATGGGGGTTTCTAGGAAACATTAGTAGTTGAACCCCGAGTAGTGGCCACAAAATTTTCCAGGGGAGGGGGGTCACAAGTTATTCTTTCACTATGTAAATTGTTAGAAATTTTGAAAGTTGGGGTGCCAAAGCTGGGCAAGCCTCTTATCTGGGAGTTAGAGGGGCATGGCTTTCCCTGCCCCCCTGCCAGAAACGCCTGTGCCTACAGACACAGTACCGTAACATAATACTGTAGAATTTATGTATAAAGATAATTAATCATTATTACAAGTAAAAACAAGAGACTAAAGAACAGTGTATTATTGTAATCATTTAAGTTGATGTAAGAGGCTTGTCCAAGGAGTAGATCAGTTGCCATCCTTATATACAATCTTTCTTACATATTGACAAAAAACAGACAAGATGAATAAATGGTAAGAATTTAGGTTTGAGGAAGCAGATAGGTTTGTTAAAAGGGGAATTGAAGTGTGTAGGTTAAAGCTGATGAATGTAATAAACCAGTATGTTATTTGTAAAATATCTACTCAGATCTGATGTGATATGTAGGACCACCTGAAATAGGGCTTATTGTCGCTCTATTGTTTACTGCCACTCCTAATAATCTCTAATTAATTGTTGCTATTGTTTATTTTGTGTATATATATAACTTCTTGTACCATATTTCCTGACTTCACCTGAAGATGACAATGTAGATTGTTGAAACGTAGTGTGTAATAAAACTAAGGCGTAGTTATTTAATGTGATCTCTACCCCTAAATGTCGCTAAAGGATTGAAATAGGGCTGTCTGTGTGCTATCAGAAAGAATATGGGCTGGAGGACTTTAGGGGAGGAATTGAGATCAGAGAGGGGTGAAAATCATAAAGTTATGTATCAAGTTTTATCTGTAAAATACATAACATAATATACAGCAGGAAGTTAAAGATAACATATCTATTGATATCTTGATAAAATAATGTTTTATATACCTGCTACTGAATTAGTGTTTTACCTAGACTTTATTATGGTTTTCTAATTGATTATAGAAATCTATTGTCCAATTTGTGGGAAAGTTATTTTATTCTGAAATTGCTTGTTCTATGTCTGATTGGAATATATATTAATTAAGATGGAATTATTTGTGTTAATGAACATTATTAGTGAAAGTTAATTAATAATGAAAACAAGTATTATTTGAGAAATGACTATTAAAGAATGAAAGTGAACTATTAATGGAACAGTTACGGCCTATATTTGACAGTATCAATGATGAAATGGGACTGGGTTATTCTTACATCAGGTAATAACTCTATAAATATCTATTGTTCTTCCCCATTACCAACTAAAACTGTAAACTCCAATGTTGATGGGAAAGCAGTATTTAAGGTGAAATCTTTGTAAATATTTCTCTTTTCCTTCAATAAGTCATCTTCACTCATAATTCCAGTCGACCAGCTATAAATGGGTACAGATAATCTGAGAAAGATCAATGCCAAGAGGTTTGGTCAAGGACTAGCTGGTAGAAAGGATCCTTAACTGTGAACCTAAGTTGTTATTCTTATAAAATATAGTTGTTCGTTTGTTTCTTCCTTTCTTTCATTCCTTACAGGGTTCAATTTCGATTGAAAAAAAAAGTTAGCATTTACTCGCACCAAATTCCATTTCTTCATATTGTAGTATCTCATAACAAATCATTTGTGTATGATATGATCAGACATAAAACCTTAGATTGATACATACCTTTATCTCAAATATCCTAGAATTGACAAATAATATAAAATCTCACTAAAAATATACACTAGCTGAAATGAATAATAAAAATATACACTAGCTGAAATGAATAATAAAAATATACACTAGCTGAAATGAATAATAAAAATATACACTAGCTGAAATGAATAATAAAAATATACACTAGCTGAAATGAATAATAAAAATATACAGTAGCTGAAATGAATAATAAAAATATACACTAGCTGAAATGAATAATAAAAATATACACTAGCTGAAATGAATAATAAAAATATACACTAGCTGAAATGAATAATAAAAATATACAGTAGCTGAAATGAATGATAAAAATATACACTAGCTGAAATGAATAATAAAAATATACACTAGCTGAAATGAATAATAAAAATATACACTAGCTGAAATGAATGATAAAAATATACACTAGCTGAAATGAATAATAAAAATATACACTAGCTGAAATGAATAATAAAAATATACACTAGCTGAAATGAATAATAAAAATATACACTAGCTGAAATGAATAATAAAAATATACACTAGCTGAAATGAATGATAAAAATATACACTAGCTGAAATGAATAATAAAAATATACACTAGCTGAAATGAATAATAAAAATATACACTAGCTGAAATGAATGATAAAAATATACACTAGCTGAAATGAATAATAAAAATATACACTAGCTGAAATGAATAATAAAAATATACAGTAGCTGAAATGAATAATAAAAATATACACTAGCTGAAATGAATAATAAAAACATACAATGTGATATTCTTGGCAGATAAATAACGATAAAGTTTGATTGTAAAAAAGGTCATTTTGACTGGCAAACTTTGATGTGATACCTTAAAAATTGTACTTTGATGCATTCGCAAGCTCATTCAATTTGGCACTTTGACCAATGTATTTATATCACCGTAACTGCAGTGGGTCCATGATTCATTGCTTAAATCAACTGCCCTGGTTCTAATTAATCTTTTAGTATCATTTAGAGGTAGAGTTTTTAATTGAAAGTATTGAGAGAAACTTTGTGAATTTTTTTTTGATATTTACAGACATTCTTCTCGTTATTTTTCTGACTTCTATCAGCGGTTTTAAGTTGATTAAATTGTTAAATGGTTTCCAGGGTTTTTATTCCCGTAAAAGAATTGATTTCGTCTCAATTTCTCACTTTGTTGATTGCCAAGTCGTGTCGAACTTGAAGTTTAAAATGAAATTCATGTCTAAAATCAATCAGAGGTTAAGAGTTGAATAATCTGGTTTCAGATACAAGGATGGAAATCATCTTCTGTCATCTACTTGCCTCGTGTCATCTTGGTTTGAAACTGTTTCTTGCCAGGTTTAGTTATTCCAGGCCTTAAACTGGAAACTGGGTCCTTTTATGGGGTAAAGATCCTTTTTTGGGGGGTCAGAAGTCTGGGGGCTGTCGATGTTAACCATAGACTTTTGAAAGATTTTTGAAACAAAATTTCTTTTTTTATAAGCTTATAGTTACAGCCCTGAATTGTGGTATTTGACACTATCTCTGAATTTATCAGCTGAATTCAAACTGAATGTTAATTCAAATCTCTTTTTAGCCAAGTATTATATAAGATAATGACATGTCAATGTGTTCTGTCATGTCAATGTGTTCTGTCATGTCAATGTGTTCTGTCATGTCAATGTGTTCTGTCATGTTATTCTGTATTTAGTTCAAACTGTTATATTAATAGATATTATATCACAGTCTAGACTTGTCAATCCTCTCTTGACATATCATCTATATTATTCTCTTTCTCTACTGTATTATTAGACCACTGTCATCGCTGGCTTTCAGACAAAACAACAAAACAAAATTAATACATACATACATATTAAAACATTGACCATACAACAAGAATTTATGCTAAAGTAATTTAGAAACATGGGTATGGTCCTGTTTTCTCTGTTTCATGAGTTTGCACCACTTCAATTTTCAGTTAGATGTCTGTGGTTCTTGCAATTCTACAAAAATTTAGTTTTATGATTTTGATATTGCAAACGCTACTGATTACATATAAGAGCCTCTGAATTATTTGACATCAATCAGTTAACTGTAAAGTTAAAAGAATTGTAAAGAGATTTTCTTGGTATTTTTGTGTGTATCAGGGAGACTGATACCATCAGTTTTACAGTCAAGGCGTGTGTGGCTCTTGCAATGCCACTCAAACTGAGTGTTTTATGAAATGACTACAAATAATGTATAGGGATGCAGCAAAAGTTGTAAATGTTGTAAAATGCACAGTTTAATTTCAAAAGATTTACTGACTGAAATGTCTGACTGTAAGTTTTAAAACGACCCCCCCCCTGATGGACAATATCAGAAGATTTCAAGGCGTGATAAATCAAACCATCTGTGTATTTCAAGTTTGATGGAAGATGTGTTTTATCATTAAACGGTAAATCAAACATTGGAATTGTCTTAGCTTTTTGATTGATTATTGACTTTTCCTGGAAATTCTGTGAAGTTCTGTCACGTTTTGAATTTTATTGTGAAGATCAATTCCGAATGAATTTAGTCCTTGATATTTTTTATAGATTGTCCAGGCCACATATTCTCGAAACAATCTTAGCGCTAGGATCTTCTAACATTGATTCTAGGACATCCTAGCGCTAAGAACGTTTCGAGAATATGTGTCCAGAATTTTCCTGAAGATAAACATTATCGTGAAAGATTTCGCTTCACTAACTAAGTTTTCCCTGGATCATGTTAAAATTTGCTGATTTTACAAATTTTATTTTTTTAATGGAAACATTCTAGCTAGATTCAATACTCAGTGGAGGAGGCTTTTTTTGGAACATGTATAAAAGTTACTGATTTGACATTTATTTTGTATTTTGTCGAGAACATTATTGCCTGATACAATGTTCTCTGGATTATGTTAAACTTTGCTGATTTGACAAATATTTTAATTGTGTCTTGAATATGCTCGCTGGATATATTACTCTATAGAGATTTCTATGGAAGTTGCTGATTTGACATATTTTTGACACAAGTTACTAATTATTGATGAATTTTGCTGATTTGAGAAATTATTTTATTAAGACATTTTTGACGTAACTTAAGGATTGTAAATTAAGTGTGCTGATTGGACAAGTTATTCTGTATTTTTTTCGTTAGATGAAGACAGTTTTAATATCCTGATTCTTGTTAACAAGATATGATATTTGCTGATTCAACAATTTTTTTTATGGGATTATAAACTCATTTGTTAGTCTACAACTAAAATATATTAATTCTATTTAGATATTCACTTCATTTCGTGCGATTGCGTTAACTGCTTTTCAAATCATCGAAATTTTTAAATTTTCGCTCTTATGTTGAAATTAATATCATTGAAGATTCCAAGCTCTGTAGATTTTGACTGGATTTCAATTGACAGTTTCTACCACTTCATTTCAATTTATTGAGATTTATACCATCAAAGTTGTTGATTTTGTTGTAATTCCAATCAGATTCAAATTTATCTTTTATCAGAACGGTTAAAATAGAATTTAAAACACTATATTTTACGTCTAAATCAAATTATCCGTTGAATTGAAGATTCTGAATGAGATGTTTTCTAATTTACTGCCTGAACATCGATTAACTTTTATTAATTTTAACGCTGGAAGAGTTTTAATTTCAAAGTTTTTAAAACATTGTTTTATTTCGAGGATTTCCAGGGATAGAAAGAGTTAGTGATGGTCTTGTGGGAATATTGCTTAACTCAGTTGAAATGGTTTGATTGATTTTTGTGAATAAGATGATTTATTGAATTTAACGTAAGATTGAAAGTGGATTGGGACTATTCTGACTTTCAGTTGAAATGATTCTATTTATTTTGATAATGGAAATGAAATGAATGGAGTTTTACATCCTACTTTTCTGCACCATGTTGGCTAATGAAAACGTGCAACGCCATGCAGGGTGCCATGAGGGAAATTTTGCCAGTATGGCAGCATTAGCCTGCTCTTTTTCGATTTCCAACTGTTAAGGGATCTTTAATGTGCGCAGTCTGTAGCATACAGGGCCTTGGTTTATTGTCCCATCCGAATGACTAGACGCTTTTTCCATGTCAGCCCCTCTTACCTACATCACTGACAGGGGGAAACCGGGTTGAAAAATCCGAAGGTATCATCTTAACCTATGCATGTACAGAGCCCTTGACCTTCAGGTTAACGAGGAAGCGTCCAATTCACTGAGCCACTGCGGCTCCCTTTGATGTGGACTCTCTGTAAGGGAAGCTGAGTTGACAAACCCAGGAATGGCATCAAGTGTTTCAAAAGGGTGGTCATTTATTGAGAGAGAGTGTTTGAAAGATAGATATATGTCTGTTTTCTTCCTGTGATATAGTCTGTATAGAATAGATGTATTGATTTATTCTCTTAATTTGTGAGTTGAATAATCGTTAGACTCTGAATTTACACAGTTTCATTATTCTTCAATTCGATACACAGAGACACCAGGTTTCATTACAGTAACAGTTTTACCAGTAGACCTATTTCAGATGCAGATCATTTCCAAAGGTTTTAATGTTTTACTGGAATAAGTATCACTATTTAAGGACTGATGCTGTGCCAGGATATTTTACTGGAATATTTTAAGATTATGATGACATTTAATATTTGTGAATTCTGTTTTAATGTGTGCAAGGGAAAAGCAAAGCTTTTCTGATTTAGATGTCTGGTTTTGTTTTTTTGTTTGAAACAAGATTTTGTCGACTGTGATATTTTGACTTGTGATATTTGAATTATGGAGAAACTGTCTTTTGGAGATTTTGTGAAGCATCTTTTAAAAGCTAAGAAAAAGTAAGCTTTTATTCAACCAAGTTTGGGGCACTGACCCTTTTTACATACATAATGTAAACAGACAAGAGTTTAGAAAACCGTTCTAATTCTGACCAACCTCGTGGAGATGGTCTGGGATTGGTTCTCAGAACGGACTATAAATTGGCGTCATGTAAACGGTAACTGTTCGCGAAACAGTTTCCTGTCTTAGCCTTGAAACTAACCTTCACCTTTTCCTGCAGAATTCTATCATTATTCAGTTCTATTGCTGTTTGACTACAAAGACTAATTTCAACTTCTTTAAAAAGAGTCCCACAGATAACTGTGCTGAGGACGCTTTTCATTAACACTACATTTGAAGAAGCATTCTCAGAACATTTGAGCTTTCTAGGCACATTTTAACGAGGTTATCATCCAGGTCTAGTTTAAAAGGGACTTTTGTTACCTTAAAGAATATAGTAAATTCCCTAAACAGAGTTTTGTCCCTTTGCTCTTAATTACCCAGAAGTGAATTGCCTGGTAGAAAGGTTAATTTTGATTGCAACGAATTAGATGATAACTGGAGATGCTGTCAGACTCTCCTTAAAGATTCAACAATACTTTATTCAACAGTCAACTCTCTCGAGGTTGTCTGTTCGTTACTCCATTGCAATCTAGCTATCTTTTTTTGGTATTTTGCTGAATCAAACCAGATCATAGCTCCTTTGCTGAACAAGGGTTTCAGTGCCAAGGTCTTAAATAGAGTTTTGTCCCTTGGCCCATGAATTATCTTCGTACTTGACTTCTGTCCTGTATTTTGAAAGTTTCTGAATTATTGGTTCTAAGTCTTTTCAAACTAAAAAATACTGAAATTTGTATTTGAGAATAGTTCCAGTGTTACTTACAATCAGCTCAACAAAATATACAGCTACCTTAAATTGTTGCCTGACGTAAATATTTGACCTTTTCTTTTATTTTTCAGCGCTGAAAACCTGTCAGATAAAGAAATAGCAGTAAGTATCTTTTTATTTATTTTATTTTGTTCTTCTCCTCTGCTTCCATTCTATTGATTTCTTACCATTAAATTTTCACACCTGTGTTGTTTTCACAATTTATTTTTATCAAATTTGTGTGTTTTAATGAATGTTATTCATGGAAATTAAAACATATTGAGCTAATATCTGATAAAAAATCAACTGTGTTCACTTGACTGCTCATTGGTTGAATCAAAGATAAATTGAAGTTGATGAAAATAAAAAAGTTAAAGGTTTTACACAGAGTCTAGATTTTCTTACTTTCATCGAGTTTCTAAAAATATCTTCGTTGAAAAGTATATACAGATTACTGTCATTTTGGGAAGTTGATTTGAGTCTTGAATATATGTAAATAGTCTTCAGAAGTACTAGAAATATACGAAAATAACATAATTCCTTTAAAAATACTTCAAACTATGAATTTTACTCACTATTTCTATATATGTCTTTTCTATATATCACAGAGTATCTTAAATTGAAGAGTCATTTTAACATTCAAATGCTGATAATTCTGGACACAGGTGGATTTGAAGGCTCAAATTTCGAGCTGTGAACACTATTACTGATTGACTCAGCTAAAAAATTCCTGTTTCTGAGACTAAAGTATGATTGTTGAAAAAATGGCCTACCTTTAATTGTCATTGTTGTATCTGAAACAGAAGAATTAACACACAGTTTATATTTCTCGTGATATTTTAATTAAGTTTCCTGAGTCTGTGATATAACACTATGACACATTGTAACAAATAATATCAAAAAAAAACTTAAAAATTTTACAGTTTTCATCAAAAAAATTAAGTTTGGTCTATTTGCTAACTATTTATAAAACATTCACTTATATTTTTATCAGTTTTGTCAATGAAATTAAGTTTGATCTATTTATGAGACTAAAACTAAAACCAATTTGGTTAATTTATGATATAACACTGTTTCACAATTTGACAAATGATATCAAAGTAAAACTTGAGATCTCATATATTCTTCTACTTTCATCAAAAACAAATAAATTATTTCAATTAGTTTGTCATGAATCTATCTTTATTTTCACCTTTTTCGACAAAAACTAATTTAATATCAGTCTGTGATATAACATTGTAAAATATTCTGACAAAACACAAGATAATTTCTATCAATCTCTCACTATTTCTCTAGTTTTCATGAAATATATCACTTTTAACAATTTGTGCTATAACTTTGACAAGAAAATTGGAGTTAATTCTTTTAATTAGACAGATATTAATTAGTAATGGTAAATTTTAATTAATCAAGAGGGGAGAGACTGATTGATACTTTCAACTTTTAAACACAGTCAATTTTACTTTAAAAAAAATAAGAAATATCCAGAAATTAAAACAATAGTAACATAAATTCATAAAGAGATTGTAAAGAGGTTTTCTAAATTTATCGGGGACACTGATAGCATCAATTTACATCATTCCAATATCCATTCCGACGTCTGTGGTTCTTGTTAAAGAGATTGTAAAGAGGTTTTCTAAACTTATCAGGGACACTGATAGCATCAATTTGCACCATTCCAATTTCTGGCGTCTGTGGTTCTTGCAATTCCACTAAAACTAATGTGTTTTATGACATCACTAGAGGAGAACTACCGGAAGCTACTATTAATATCTATAGTTTTAGTAGAATTGCAAGAACCACTGATGTCGGAATGAAAATTGGAATGGTGCAAATTGAAGCTATCAGTGTCTCCGAAACACATAAAAAGTTTAGAAAACCTCTTTACAATCTCTTTAAGGACTGGCTACCTGGTGATAATCTTTCCCAGATAATCAGTGGATTGATTCAAATAATTAGCAAGGGTCATCATGAATTATTTGCTTTAAATACAGATTGATATCAGATATCTATAGAAATTTTTAGAATTAAAATCTATAAGGATGAGGGGCTAGAATGGAATGTGACGTAGCTCAAATCAAGTAGTTAAGAGAGTACAACACGATATCAGAATAGACAGTACAACCACAATACACTGTTTTAATTGTTGCTATATTTCTCCCTAGTTTTATAAAGTAAATAAACAGTTTATATGTTATTCAATTGATTCTAAACTATGATCCCAAAAAGGGATATTTCTCTTATTTCAGATTATCTACAGTTAAGATAACAACAGATATTAAAGTATTACTTATTAATACACCATCTTGTTTATTTTCTAGAACTATAAACTTATGTTACGTCTTGTACTTGTGCTTTCGTAATATTGTTTTCAATGCAATGTAACACCACTATTCTCAAAAACCATGAAACCTGCAAATCACCAACCTAATTCCCTCATGGTTTGATGAGAGATAGACCACAATCTAACTGTATTACATTGTCTAACATAGTATAACATTGTTTTAAACAATACACAATTAATTCTGACACAGAAAATTACTTTTTAATGTGTTTTTGACATTTTAAAAAAATAAATCAGATAAAATGAAGTAAATATAAATGACAATTAGTGGAGATATATCACCTCCAGGTAGAAAATATAGTAGTTATCAACTTAGATCAGATACAAGTTTATATAGGTAATTCAATTAATCGCAATTAACTTCTTATTCTGACAGGTAAAAACTCGTTAATGATAATTATATGGTTTGATAATGATCTACCTGGAACCAAAATAATGCTAAATAAAACCTAACTAGTCTGATAAATATATATTCTGTTGTTAATTATAATAACAAACAATTTAAGGATGTGAAAGAGGAGTTGGAAGACCCATAAAAGCTTCGTTTACACCATTTCAAATTGTTTTAAATTCCAAAGGGGATGTTTTTTTTGTTATTCTTGGCACAATAAATTTTTTTTTTGTACAAGTGGAAATTCTCATAGCAGTTCTGTAAACAAACATGGAGAGTTAAATTTAATATCTTCTGGTGTTCAGCAGACTTGATAGGTCCAATATTTACCATTCCAAAATGGTTGCCTAGCAACTATAAATCCAGAAGTGGATAATATGAATTATGAACTAATCTGATATTTTCTAAACTTCTAATTGCTAATTTAAAAAGCTCACTGAACCAATAAATAAAATTATTATAATTGTTAAAACAAGAGGACCAGTCTGCTTCTTCCTTCTACTCTAACCAAACTTCCATTAGACCTCAATTCCTTTCCCTTGGATCCCGACACTAAGATTCAGACCCCCTCCTTTGATTCCCCACCCTTTAGATCACACATCTTTTTAACCAGTGACCTGAAAGGACCCTACAAATGACTTGTAACATCTATATAGTTCTGTTAATTGGGGCAATAATTAACTTTCAAATTACCAGAAGGGGTGGGCATGCCTTTCACCTGAATGACTGGACATGGTATATGGTATGTAGGTAGGGAGTTAAGACAATAGATACTGTTTAACATCAGATATATTAGGGGCTGAACAATACCCCCAGTAATTCAGGAACAATACCCCCAGTAATTCAGGCACAATTCACTTTGTTTTTGACACATAAATTACCTTCAAAGAAAATTCACCTTAAGGGGTCAAAAAACAATAATAACGTACCAAAAAACAATTAAATTGTTTGTTGACTTGTGAGGGTAAGGCACATTAAAACGTCATTACAATTCACAGGTAATTAAAGGGCTGGGGAAGAATTGACCTTAGGGGTCAAATTCTAAAATTTCTTGAATTATGACACCACAAAAGATCAAACATCAAAAGGTTTTTGAAAGGTAAAGATCTCCTTATTAGGTAAAAACAATAGGGGGAGATAATCTTGATGTTTTTGACACAACAATGGGTTAATATGATCAAAAGATATGAAGACATGTTAAAACAATGGGTTATATACTCATTTGTTGGACGAGAGTTTTTGGCACGTTGAAATGCTGGAGGGGTGAGGGTGATCTACCCATTTGTAGAAACATTAATGATTTTTGACACATTTGAACCTGGCTTTAGGCTGCAGAGTAATCAAGGGTAGTTCACATTAGAGAAAACAAAGTGACTGTACGAGGGTTAAGTAGGGTCTGGCTAGATTAAAACAATGAATAATTTCTGACATCATTTCGGCTTCAGGCTGCAAAAACAGTCAAAATATTGCACATGGTAAGAAAAAGAGTGAAAAAGATGCCTTTTTTTCCTAAGAATAAATGTAGTGCGATAGAAAAACAAATTTTACAAAGATACACTTATAGCTGCACTGGCCAAGGTTACAAAAAATATACATAGGGATAATTAACAACCAATATCAGCTATGTGGACAGTTTCACCGCTTACTGAAATATTTTCAACTTACATTATTATAAATTACAACTTTTTCCTTGATAGTTTTAGGCAGGGAAAGATGTAGGTGCACATGTAGGAACAATTTCAAACATAATCACAAACAGTAAACTTTATATACTTTGTGAGGTTCTATAACACAGTCGGTTAGAGCGTTGGTTACATGACGTCATTTTCTTGGTTACCTCAAGCAAATGGCTACTGTGGGTTCCAATCTCGATCGGCGTGTGAAAGTCCAATGACCTTGAATTAGTGATCTTTACTCATAATTCCACTCGACCCAGCTGTAAATGGGTATCAATAATCTGGGAAAGATCAATGCCAAGAGGTTTGGCCAAGAACCAGCTGGTAGAAAGGATCTTTAACTGTGAACCTAAATTGTTATCCTTTTAAACTATAGTTCTTTCTTCCTTTCTGTATATGTGGGTAGAATAATTCCTCTACATAAAATAACTGATCTTCTTTATCTTTTGAATCATTCATAGATTTTCAGAAATATCGTTGCACATTTATACACTTGCGAGTTTTTTTTTTTTAACCAAAACTTTGCTTTGCTATACATTTAACATCAGTTCATGTATTGGTTTATATTTCTATTTCAGAATAAATTTAATATTGTATCATTGGCGTTTCGTACTGATAAATACACCCTAGATAAACGACTGGAGATACAGGAGAGAGCTCGCGATATTAGTGAACAAAACGTAGATCAAGAATTATATGGGTTGAGAGAGGCTGTAGATGTAAGTGATTTGAATTTACTTCATTGTTCACTGCATGGTGTATTCATAGTCCAATTTGGAGTAAAAGTAGAAAATATTTTTAGATTTCATAAAGTGTTAACTACATTGACAGATATCTATTTAACTTTGAGAATGTTGTCAGCACTTCTTCCTGTAGAGTGGATTTCACTGCTTTATAAATACAATTATTATTATTATTATTAAAGCAAGTGTTGTTCATAACGTATATCACCAGTCTGATGATTGTAACTGTAGTAAACCCTTTATATAAGATCTTTGTCTACAAACTGCCATGTTAAATCAATGTATTTTATCCTGACAGAAGTAGGGATTAAGCATTTTATGTATGTGCACAGATAATACAGAATTGGTGTATTGGAAAATAAAAACAGTCAAATGTTCCTCATTGCATACCTCATGGTATTGCTTCATCAGACCAATCAGGTGCTGAATCGTTCAATGTAACGACTTTTATATCATGTTTATTACAGTTATTAAATCACCTATGTACTGATGGACAGATTAGAGATGTAATCAGTAAAATAAAGAATCATATTGACGTACTGGAGCAATGTGCTGCCAGAGTATCGAGTCGAGCGGAAGTTTTAGGAGCAGTGCAGCAGGTAAGTCTGTCCCTGAAGTCCCCCTGCACATCAACTATTTGTCCTGTAGCGGTTCAAGATATATTTTTTTTAGCAAAATCAATCTCATTTTCAATTGTTTTCAACTGATTCTACTTTTACACTTATATAAAGATATTTCAAATTAGTTACAGTGGAATAGTTCAGTTGGTAGTGAGTTGGATTGTTGTCTGTTAAGTAATTAGGTGCTGTGGGTTCGAATTCTCCTCAAGGTGCCTTGTCCAGTGCTACTGAAGGAAGGCCAGTGTCCACTTTCATCATCTAATACCCAGTGAATCAGGCAATTCCTGCCATTTTAATTCTACAGATGTATCTCATCAATAGAAATAGAAATATTAAAACAGAACCTAAAACATGTTGTTGTTACTCAAGAGTTTCACGCTAGGTGATCTTCAGACAATGTACCTATCTTCACTAGGGTGTTCTATTCAGCTCAGAGAATTTGTATATTGGACAGTCTAGTATATATACTATGTAAATGATTAGATTATATATTTATATACCTGTAGGAACGTAGAATGTGTCGAGCTATGGAAGTGATGATAGCTCACGTTGACAATCAGAAGAGACTTTACGAGAAAGATCATTCAGAGCTAGAAGAAGCCAGGTTTGATTTTAAATTTTTTCTTTCAAATTTCTATGTTAGTCTAGTGTGAAAACTTCTTCATGTTCATAAACAAATGATGATTCCAATTTTTTAACCATTTGAACATGTAGTGTATAAAAATTTAATACGCTGGGGCTCAGATTTTGTATTCAGATAACTGGAAGAATTAAAGACCCAGAGAACTCATTTCGGACAATTTTGAAGTGCCAAAAACATATCAAAATCTATGTACAAAGACACTGAAAATGAATCAATCTGAACTGAAGACGGTTTTGCTGGGGCTTAATTCTCACTTGCTAGGGCCCAGCCCCCCCAGACACCACCCTAACGACAGGGTTGAGTGTTAAATTATTAATTGAGAAATACCATTCTAGGTGCAGACATGATTTGTAAGATTTCTTTGTGAAAGGGGACCCTCTAATCTAAGTAATATAACTGAAAGTGTATGATGTTAGAGTTACATGACGTCACTTGGTAACATCTGCTTCAATTGCAGCTCGGTTTCATATCACCTAATGATATAGCCACCAGTATTGTTTCATATCACCTAATGATATAGCCACCAGTATTATTTCATATCACCTAATGATATAGCCACCAGTATTATTTCATATCACCTAATGATATAGCCACCAGTATTGTTTCATATCACCTAATGATATAGCCACCAGTATTATTTCATATCACCTAATGATATAGCCACCAGTATTATTTCATATCACCTAATGATATAGCCACCAGTATTATTTCATATCACCTAATGATATAGCCACCAGTATTATTTCATATCACCTAATGATATAGCCACCAGTATTATTTCATATCACCTAATGATATAGCCACCAGTATTGCAAGGGTTAATAATTTTGGCTTCTTTCATATGTGTATTTTATATTATTTTCATTCTAATATTTTAGTTTTTGCAAAGGCAATTTTTTTTTTTGCACAATTTTTATCGTTTTTGTAGAATTTTGATTTTATTTTGTTTGTAGGAAAATTTTACAAGATCGTCCTTTTGGTTCTGCTTATGGTGAGACTACTAGTGGGGGTAGGTTTTTATTTTAGCACAAAATTATTTACTAAATAGAGTTACTTCCCTTTAGTTATTTTTTCTTGTCCTTTACACACCTTTACGTAATTGTTTGTGGTACAGGAAATATCTACCCCTAAAACGTTGACATTTGCCCTTAGTGTTAAGGTGTATTGAGATGAGCGTCAATGAAACTACTGGCCTAGGTCACAGAGCCTATCAACAGTGTTAATCATCTGTAAAAGTTGACTGCAGTTGGCAAGAAATGGAGAGAAATAATATTTTGGTCTTGCCAAGTTTCTACTGTCCACTGCCTCAAAATGTATTGATCACTAGTTCTTAATTAAAATATTTCTATCATCATAATTGTGATCAGTCCAATTATTAAATGCCAATATTTGAGATTTGCGTAAATGTCGTATTCAAGAATTGTTGTCTCATCTCAAGGAACTCGTAGTAAAAAAATTATTGAAAAATATTTTGTATCTTGCAGTGGAAAGAAGGTCCATGTCCGTATGTGCTGCCAACGGAGCTCCGAGGGTGAGTAACCTTGACCTTGACTTCTTTCAGTTATATTATTCTATTGAGTTTGATTTCAGGTTATTGTTTCAGGATTTTGTTCAACATTCTTGGACCAATTTCTCAAAAACTTCACTGATAATTTCAGTGTTTATTTTAGTCATAAAATTGACCAATCACTGAAATTAATTCTAAATCTAGAGTTATATCGTCCAATCAGATTGTTTAAAATTATTTTAAATCTGAAATTCAGTTTTATTAACCAATCAGATAACTGTATTTCTTTAAATTGAGGACGTATTTTAGAAGAGATTTTATGAAATTGGTCTGTGATGATAGAGAAATAATGTTGATATTTATAACTAACTAGCACTTGTTATAGTATTATATAGTTCTAATATTTATACAGTATAGTATTATATAGGTTGGTCAGTTAGTTTGTATTTACTAGATACCCTAATTCAATCAGAACTTAATTCCTAATATAACTTGAAAACCATGATCCTGTAGGTCTGATAAATTGCTCTTTCTGAACAGCATTGCAAGATCAAGAATTTGATAAAAGTGAGAATAGATTTTATTTTCAAAGGATAACACATTCATGATGATTCTTTCCACCAACTGGTCCTTAATCAAACCTCTTGGTCTTTGATGTTTGCTGGAACACTTGATAAAACCGAAATAATAGTCTTAAAAATACTGATTTGTGATGTACGCAATTATTCTTGGTGACCAAATATTGCAATAAAGTGTAATAAACTGAATTTACCACATTGCTCAATGTGTGGTGTCGTTTGAAGCAGAATAAGAACAAGTAAAATTTCATTCCCTTTCCTGGAAACATAGCTGACCAATCTATATAAAGCATGTTACGAGTAAAATTTAAACACAGTTTAACACAATGTACCAAACCCCTAGCCCCATTCTAATTACAATTGGTTAACAATTTCGCTTCTTGTTTTTATCTGATATTTTTCTTCTCCATAGTAATTTAACAACTTTTTACCACAGTTCCATTCCAATGACATTATTTCTAACCAATCAAAGTGTGTCATAAAGAAAACTTGTTAGATTACAATCGAGACAAAAATATCAGAAAGCAAATAAGATACGAAATTTTAATTAGATTTTAATTAGATTGCCCTAGCTCCGATCTTACACGTCATATTTATTTTGTCTTAGCTACGCACTAAACTACTCGCTGTCCCGTCTAATATTAATGGTCCAACATTTAGCAAGGTAGATAACTCTCGTTTAGGTAATTAGAGTTGTTATCACTGTCGTGTTTTAGATTAGTCAGAATTTTAATCCAAGAATATGTCATGTGTAGTGATAACATTTTACAGAAACACAAGATTCTCTCTAATAAAAATATGAGATCTAAACTGAATCTATCAAATACAAGGGAAGTAACTCTTTTCAAGATTTTAACCTCAAGTGATGGTCTACGTGCTCAAACAGGCATCGATATCAAACTTAAGGAAGATATTCCTTTCTTCGTGTTTTATTTTCCATTTGATTATAACTCTGTTATACAAATTTCAAATCTGTGTTTGAGTATGTCATTTCTACATCTCTTTCAGAGAGTTCACATCACTAAAATTGACTATTTGCTAAATAGTTTACAGAGAGTCCATATATCACTAATGATTATTTACTAATTAAATGATAAATCTAAATTGATCCATGATATATCTTGTGTTTCTGTAAGATGAGACTATTTGTGAAAATGATTAGAATTTATTGTGATTAGATTTGGCTGGTGTTTGCTTCATTAAATGTAAGTTATCGTATAGTTACCCCAGTAAAATCTGTGTTTTGTGAATAGCCCTGACACTGATTCTCAAAAAAATGTATGATTGAAATTTGTTGCAAGTTGAAGGGATTGTAAAGTGAGGGTTTTTTTAACTTTAATGTGTATCAGGAACACTGATAGCCTCAATTTACATCATTCCAATTTTCAATCAGATATCTGTGGTTCCTGCAATTCCACTAAAACTAATGTCTCTATTGGAAAAACTGGTCATAATTATATTTGTATACAACTTAACAATTCTACAAAGGAACCACTGACGTCTGATTGAAAATTGGAAGGAGTCATGTGATTGATGAATGGCCGTGATACACATAAAAAGTTAAGGAACCCTCTTCAACCCAAAATCAAACTTACGACAAAAATTGATTCATTGGGAATAAAAGGAATCAGGTCAACTATTGTTGAATGAAATTGATGGTTATGACACACTGATTATCTACCTTGCATGCTCTCCTATTGTAGAGGTGTAAAATTATGAACCCTGGATGTATAAGTGTGTCAATATACATATATATTTTATTTCAGATTTTAATTCCGTTTTCAGATTGTTTATAGAAATAAGATTTTTAATTTTCAAATTTTATTGTTTTTTGAACTTTCTTTTTAGAATTGTCTTCATTAATCCAATACATGGTACAGATAAGTAGGACATAAAACTCCATTCATTTCATTTCATTTCATTAATCCAATACATGGTACAGAAAAGTAGGACATAAAACTCCATTCATTTCATTTCATTAATCCAATACATGGTACAGATAAGTAGGATATAAAACTCCATTCATTTCATTTCATTAATCCAATACATGGTACAGATAAGTAGGACATAAAACTCCATTCATTTCATTTCATTTCATTAATCCAATACATGGTACAGAAAAGTAGGACATAAAACTCCATTCATTTCATTTCATTTCATTAATCCAATACATGGTACAGAAAAGTAGGACATAAAACTCCATTCATTTCATTTCATTTCATTAATCCAATACATGGTACAGAAAAGTAGGACATAAAACTCCATTCATTTCATTTCATTAATCCAATACATGGTACAGATAAGTAGGACATAAAACTCCATTCATTTCATTTCATTAATCCAATACATGGTACAGAAAAGTAGGACATAAAACTCCATTCATTTCATTTCATTTCATTAATCCAATACATGGTACAGATAAGTAGGACATAAAACTCCATTCATTTCATTTCATTTCATTAATCCAATACATGGTACAGAAAAGTAGGACATAAAACTCCATTCATTTCATTTCATTTCATTAATCCAATACATGGTACAGAAAAGTAGGACATAAAACTCCATTTATTTCATTTCATTAATCCAATACATGGTACAGAAAAGTAGGACATAAAACTCCATTCATTTCATTTCATTAATCCAATAAGGTGTACAAGTTGGACCTAAAACTCCTTTTCATTTACAAATAAATTTCATTTATTTATTTATTTTTTAGGTACATAGATTATTTTAGATCTTATATTTAAACTCTGATTGATCAAAATATTGACCCTTATTGAACCCTTATTAACCTTGTCGACCTCCTGTAGTTCAAGACTCTAAATATTTTCATAATATTGTCAAAATATTGTTATCTTCATGAGACATTAATCCATGGATTAGGGTAAACGAGGGGGATAATCCACCCCCAACTTTTGCCCCTGTTGAGTGTGCATCACTACTTCAACCCCTGTAGTTTCAGACTGGTCAACTCTCTAAATATTTTCATATATCAGAAGTTGTTATGATATTTTGATCTTCAGAAGAAATTAATCTATGGAGTAGGGTAAAAGATAGAGATAATCTGTGAGGGATAATCCATACCCTCCTTCTCTCTTTTCTTATTCCTACCGGGTGTGTATCACTTCAACCCCTGTAGTTTTAGACTTGACAAAATCCCTCAATATTTGTATATAAAAAATCACAAGTTGTCAAAATATTTTTATCTTCAGAAGAAATTAATTTATGGATTAGGATAGAACATAGATATAATCTGTGAAGGATAATCCCCCCACCCCCCACCTGTTTCCTCCCTCTCCTTCTGGAGTGTATCTCTTCAACCCCCTGTAGTTTCCGACTTGATAAAAAATCAGAAGTTGTTAAAATATTGTAATCTTTAGTGATTGATAGGAGACATTTATTGATGATTTAGGATAAGGTGAAATAATCTTTGAGGGATAATCCCCCCTCTCCCTCCCTCCCTTCCTCATCTTCATCCCCCTGTAGATAGACTTGTCAGAATATCTAAATATTTTCTTAAAAATCAGAAGTTGTCAGAAGTTACCCTAATCTACAGTAATTGAATGGAGATGATAATCTGTGGAATGGAATTAGGATTAGGTTAATCTGTCAGAGATTTCCTGAAGGTTTAGATCTTCACAGCCTTATTATTATACATTATCCTATTCTCTTATAGATATTTTTATATTCGGTTTTGTATCAAGCAGGGGGGATACCAATATCTAATTACCCCCCCTCAAAAACTCCCCCCAGCTCAAAAAAATAACCAGCCCAGTCCAGCCAGGTGTAGAATAAATAAACAATTTGTTTACCTATTGTCATGAGTTGTTTACTAGTTGTTATTGTTTATTGTATCACCATGGTAACGGCTCAACTACCTGGGTGGGAGTTGACAGAGGCACCCCTCGTACCTTTACATCATTACACCATCTTGTGTCAAAAACAACAGTATTGTAATTGGGGTTGCATCAAACTAAATACTGTCAGGGTAGAGAAAATAAAGTATTAATCTCAGTTTTTGTATAAAACAACAAAAACTTGGTAGGTAAGAGTTGGAACACTTGACAAAACTTGTTAAAAATTACATCAAAATAAACAAAGAGTAGGACTTAAAACTCCATTTTGTAAAGAATTAAATTTTGTTTTGTAAAAAATAACAAAAAACCAAGTAGGTAATTTTAGAAAACAACAACACTGGTTGATAATGATGTAAACGTAAATAATATCAATGAAAACTGAAAGTAGGACTAAATCTACCATTTTCTCCAGTTGTATTAAAAATTTAAATTTACATCAAACAGAATAACTTATAACAATAACACAAGGTTTATATTATGGTTTCACTCAAAACTTGAAGAGAGATTTAAATCTCCCATACTTTTCATGGAACAGAGAAATTTTGGAGTTGAAAAATTTGAGGAAAGGGTACTTAAAGAGATCAACATTTTTGTATGGATAATCTGGGATTTTATCAAATCTACAGAAAAACAAAAAGCCATATTCTACCATTTAATAGAATAACAAAAAAATACAACAGTTAGATTTAGTCTTGAAAATTATCTTATCTTACTCCTCTTTAAATACTGAATGATAGATAATCTTTAATCTTTTGGATTTAACTCAGACACAGTGGCAGAGCTAGGTTTACGCCCGAGGGAGGAGGGGGGGTGAAATATCTTAGGTTGCCTGAATCTCTAACCTAGTTATGAGATTTTTGCCTGAATAACTCTCTTTAGGATACTCTCTAGTGAACAAAATTTTTGCTGAAATGAAACCAAACGCCTTTCCCAGCTTCTTCAAATATTGAGGTGCCAATTATCAAATTTGTGTTTAAAAATAATACAACTGAGCCTCGTAATAGATAAAATAGAATAATTCTAAATCTTAATCTTTTTTAATACGGATTATCTCTGTTAAAGAAACTCTTTGCTAAATTGTTTGAAATCCAACGCCTTTCCCAGCCTCTCAAGCAACGTCAAGCAGATAATCTGCGATTTAATCAAATTTATTCTTAAAACAAAGGGACATAATCCATCATTCAATTGTGAACAGACATAAAGACTGTAGAAACATTTCATTGAGGAAGTTAAGTTTCTTAATCTTATAGTTTACCACCATTTTAAACCACTCTTTATCACTTCCTCAGAAAACAAGATTTAACTAACAAAGGGAGATAATCTACCTTTTGACAATCAAAACTGCGACAGACAAACTTTGTGTTAAACTGTTTTAAAGTTTACACCTTTCCCAGCCTCTTGAAACATTGTGGAGAAGATAATCTAAGATTTAATAGATTATAAAGAAAAACAATGAGAGATAATCTACTCTTTAAATTCATCAAAGGGAGATAATCTGTTCTTTTATCTGACTCAAGGGAGTTAATCCGTTTCTTTATTTTACCTAATGGAAGATGATCTTCTCCTCAAGTTTAGAAAAAGGGATGTAATCTTGTTGTAATTGATAGATTTAATAATTTAGTTAAAAATAAAAGATTTGAGAATCCATCAACACTTTCATCAATACAAGCCATTAGAAAATATATACAAAGTTAGAAAGAAAAAAAATAGTCAAAGATAACAAAATCGTGAGAAAATTTAATAAACTGGATATATTGAGCCATTCTGAACATCTGATATAATGACAGCTAGGTGTAGTTGGGATGATTTAGCGTTATTTATCCAGGATTATTTAGGTACCAGTCGCCATTCTGAAAATCTGATAGAATAACAGCTAGGTGTAGCTGGGATGATTCAGCGTTATCTATCCAGGATTATCTAGGTACCAGTCGCCATTCTGAAAATCTGATATAATGACAGCTAGGTGTAGCTGGGATGATTTAGCGTTATTTATCCAGGATTATTTAGGTACCAGTCGCCATTCTGAAAATCTGATAGAATAACAGCTAGGTGTAGCTGGGATGATTCAGCGTTATCTATCCAGGATTATCTAGGTACCAGTCGCCATTCTGAAAATCTGATAGAATAACAGCTAGGTGTAGCTGGGATGATTAAGCACTGTCTGTCCAGGATTATTTAGGTACCAGCCGCCATTTGGAAAACTGAATCTTTTATCTTTAGTTAAACTTCTCAAGGTCATCTATATTGATTAGTTTTCCGAGCAAAACTGTTGAAAACCTGACTTCTCTCTTTCACTTTCTATATTGAGTTTTGTTAGTATATTTCAAAAAGAAACAAAGAGAGATAATAATCTGGTGGTACTGATTCATCACGATAAGCTTCTGTTTTAAAGATAAAATACTTAAACAAGCAAGTTTATAATAGGCCCACCTGCTGGTTTCACAATATTTTTGACATATATTTACTAAACTTTATTCAAATATACATAAATATTAGTCAAAATACAGAAACAGAAAACAATATATCAGTTGACCACCTTCTGATTTTAGCAGATTAACATAATCTTTAACAAGTGATAGATTAACAGTAGGTGTGGCATCTTAGGATAATCTTTATCGAGGGTTGGATTAGAATAACAGGTCTTTAAAAACTGAAAGAGAATGTTTTAAAACAAACCATTATATCTCTACAGGGGTTCAAACACTGCCTGATATTCAGGAATGGATTAAGATAATCTTTAGCAAGTGATGGATTAACAGTGGGTGTGGCATCTCAGGATTCCAAATAATCTTTATCAAGGACTTGAGGTTTTTTAAAACATAAAGAAAATGATATAAAATAACCAGGGGTTGAAACACTGTCTGATATTACTAGGACAGGATTAAGATAATCTTTATCACATTCTAGGGCAGGATTAGAACAACAGGTCTTCAAATCTCATCAAATTTGAAAGAAGCAGTTGTCAAAAAGTTTTTCTAAGCCTTATTATGTATCAGGACATTTGTAGCTTCTATTGACACTATTTTCTGACGTTTGTATGTTTATCAAGGACACTTATAGTTTATTATACCATTTTGATTTCTTGTTTGACATGTGTGGTTCCTGTAGTTTCAGAAAGACTAGATTTAGAAGAAGCTTCAACCCCCGAGAATATTTTCATAATTTAATCATGAAATATTGATTGTAATTAGAAACTGATATAACACATTAAATATTTTCAAATATTTTCATAATACAATAAGTTAGAATTTTAATTTAAGAATATGAATCACTATAAATCACTAAGCATAAGATTAATGGACCACTCACTGATTTAAAACCTAAAATTCAATTCCACTGTAAAAAAAGTTTAATAAGATCTAATGTTTCACAAGACGTATTCATTAATCATTTGACCTGAATTTAAATTTCATTAAGGATTAGGGTGATTGAAGAATAAAAAGTTACTATTCAATATAAGGCACTGGAACAGGGTTAAAGTTATGTTTATAATTAAGGTAATAGTTGATAATAAATCACTTAAACATAGAAATAAACAGAATATAACTCACGTAACATTTCCAAATAAATAAAATAAAAATTCACTTCAAAGATAAAAGTTAGAAAATAAAAACAATCTTTTTAAAACTGAATGTTTCAGGGGAGGTTTTTTGAAGGTGATTAAGATTTTAACTATCCCTATTATTTGAAATTTATTACAAATTAGGAATTTCGAATTTTAGAAAAATTAATCAGGCAGAATTATTAATTTCAATTCATTACTAATGTCAGTATAGAGGAGCATGATTTAAACAAGAAAACGACTTGAAACTCAACGAAGCGAGAAATTTAATGCATGAAAACATTTTTGGGTGAATTCACACGGAAAAATAGTGATCATTAATATGAATGGGTTTAATTTAATGTGTCGTTATTTTCAATAGAATTCAAAAACTTTTCTAACTGTCCGAGACTTAATTTGGTCATTTGTTTAGAATTTGAATTGTTAAGAGTTGGATTAAAGTCTAAAAGTTTTGACACTGTTGACAAATAAAACTTGATGCTTTAGACACGGTTATAGAAATTCTCTGATTCGATACAATGTAGAATAATGTCACACAATGTATCAGATTATCATCAGAATAATTTACAGTCTGTTAGAGAATAGATCGAACCCCTTGTCAAATATTAGACTGCTCATTCTGAAGTTTTATTAGGATTTAAGAGATAAGTTGGAGTGTCACTGTCATTTTTAGAAAAGACTTCTACAAATAAATTGATGATATGTATGTTCTCTTCTTGTGACCTTGGCCAGTGCTTCTATAAGAGATTGTCTTCCATGACACCCAATACAAATTTTGAATGTTTTAACTTGAAAGCATGTTATGATATTTGTTTAAATAATATCAATTATATGTGATTTGGTATGTGATAAAAAAAAACCTTGAAGAACATTTAGTTTATTTGAAATTTCATAAAGTTTTATAGCTTTGAAGGAAATTGTATATTTTTGTCAAAATTTGTTGGTAGATCTTACTTAAACTGTTTAAGAAGTATAATTCAACTTAGATTTCTAATTATTCTGAAAAATCGGACTGTTTTTTTTTTTTTTGTTATTTCTACTAGTTCATTAAGACTAGAAAAATCTACAAACTGAGTTGAGTAAGGAAGAACTTGATACCTTTATTCCTTGAATAACCACTTTTACCCTGTCTGGCACTGAACTATGTTAGTTTATTTGGTGGTCAAATTGGTGAAGGTGAAGAAAGTTATTATAGATTATAAAAGGTTTATCCAAGGTTTAATGATATAAATAAATGATAAGTTACACAATTGGAGGAATGCCTATCAATAGTTTGTCTGGGGTTTAAGAAGGATTCAGGAGTTTAGTGAGAACTTGGTAACAATTTACTCTAGAGTCAGAGAGATATTGACTGCGGGGTGAAAATTGAGTTAAAATGTGTTAAAATTTAACTGTAAACTTAATTTGACCTCATGCCAAGTTTAATTACATAGTGACTATTGTTCATAGTTCCCGCTCTTTTCTAGCCTATTGTTTCCAGGGTCGGGGTTATCTTTCTAGGGGTCAGGTTTATTGTTTCTGAGGGTCAGGTCTATTGTGTACCCCTCCCCCCACAGTTTACCCATCATGATGTGGTTTTGTTTAGATAGGTGGCTGAAGGTTTAAACGTATTGTTAACTACCATCTTGTTAACTATCAAGGGACCCCACTGGAAATAAGTTTCTTTAACTTTTGTGGGTCAACCTTAGGTATTAAACTACAGTCGTTGAATTATCATTAATTGATTCAAAGTTAAAATTTATGATGTTTAGTAGATTTATTATTGTCTTTTTACCAAACAACCTCTACGTCTTTCCAGTGTTATTTATCAATTTATGTATTTATCATTGACATCTATATAGCTAATATCTTCAATAAATATCATTATTATTATTATAATGTATCTTGAAAGCTGGAAATCAGCAACTCGTGTCTTTTGAATTTTTACTCCTCTCTCTCCTGTTCCTCAATTTCCTTTTTATCAAGTTTTTTAAATTTTCCAATTCTATCTGCTATATATATATAGTCCATAAAATTCATACTCTAATATTGTTATTTTGTGTCATTGTTTTTTTGTGACATTGTTATTTTGTGACATTGTTATTTTGTGGTTTTAATTTTGAGGATAGCTAATGATTGGTAAGATTAAAGTTTCTATCAAAATTTGTAAACAGAACCAATGTTATCAAAAGTTAAAAATAACTTCATCACCCCTTTACCTCCAGCAGACCCTTTAACTTCTATTGTTAAAATCTTCAACCCCCTATTGTAATGAAACCCTACATACTTAATATAAATTAAACAGGGAGTTAGATCTAAAGACTGTTGTATTGTCTACCACCTGAACAGTTGAAAACCTGATTATCTTACCTGTTGAGATAGATCTAGGTAGATAAAAGATGTATAAGGACGTTACACCAGGGCATTATTAGGCGTATACCACGTTTGTGTTTGACATATAGTCAGTTATAAGACTTTAATGATGGAATAATTACTGGGTTTTATACATTGTATCACATTTTACTGTTATATATTGTTAGGACTTGATATCACTTAACACTTGGATTGTCAGTAACTTTAATGAGGGTTTTTTACTGTTATGTATTGAATGAGTAAATGTTTGAAAATGCAATTTCAGCTAAATATATTTCTTAAATCTTGTCTTGTCAGCAGTTTGAATGACATTTTTTGACTGTAATGTTTCTGATTGTAAACATTTGACATCTTTTATCAATACATGGGATTTCCGTAATTTGAATGACCTTCTTTTCGATTCTTTTTTATTATTTGGGTGAACAAGCGTTCATGCTCAAATATATTGCTTATGACATTAAGTACACAGTGTCAATTCTTCAAAACAAATATTTTACCCCCATTATATCAAAACTAATTTATTCTATTCCAATTTATTTTAATATTACTCAATAATTTCAACTTTATGACAAGTTTTAACTAAATAGTAGACATTTAAATTGTCATTTTATTATAGTTGAAGATAAACACAGGTAGTTAGAGCCAATATTTGATTAGATTCTGTTCTAATTTCTTTACACAATGATGTAAGATGAAGAGATAAGAGTTGAACACCTGATGTCAATCTGTAATCTGCCTGTCAACGATTCTACAGAGTCCACAAGTTATATTTACACTGATTGTAATAAGGGCTGATTCTGAGTTGGGGTTTAAGAGAGTTCTTGACTTATTTTGTTGAAGTTCGTGATTTTTGTTGAAGTTGTTCATCTTTAAAATATGATTCGACACCAAAATTGGGTGACCACTACCTCCCTCTAAGAGGTCTTATTTACTCCTACCCCAACCTGTAAGTTAATAAAGGACTGGTTCTGAATTGGGGTTAAAAAATGTTGAAAATTGTGCATCTGTGAAACAGCGTGTTAGCATCCAAAATAAGGAGCCGCATACTACCCCCGTCCCTATCCCCTACCCAGTAACCCTCCCCACCCTCCTTCTACTACCTCCTCCCCCCCACCCCTCTGCCCTACTCGTCAACTCCTACCTGCGAATTAATAAAGGTGTTGACAGGTAAATAGATACAGGTGAGATAAAGAAGGTGACACCTGAACTAATGATAAAACAATACCTGACTAATTAGTATATTATATCTATCTGGTCTTGTTTTATAATTATAACATATTATAGTAATCTTATACCATCTACACACTTCATATATACACAAGTAGATTAACAGATAATCTGGATTAGGAGATGCTAGGATTAAGAGATCTGCATCTTTATAATTATGACATCTCAATCAGAGATAGGTGATGGAGAATAGTTTCTTTAAAAAATATTATCAGCACCTTCGTCTCTTCAATTGACAGAGATTCTTTTATATAACTGTCAATACATATTATGAGATTAACAAGGATTAAGAGATGCTGAGATTAAGATGAGATCTGAATCTTTATTATTATGACATCTCCATTAAATATAGGTGATGCCCAACAAAAGACATGTTTAGAAAATTTGAAATCAGCAGCTCAATCTTTGAAGCCATGACCATGTTCTCAAATTTTACAATATTTGGGTGAATTAATCTTAAAAGATAATATATGATGATAATGTGGTCACATGACATTAGCTTTACTTACAAATTCTGACAGATTATCACTTTTATTGATGTCTTATATTCAAATTTCACAATATTTTGTGTTTATATTAATAATTAATCTTTCTAAAAACACACAGAATAAAAATGATGATTATGTGATCACATGACAGTGGCTACTGTCAAACTTTTTTAGGGTAAATGATCCCTATTTTGTTTGACACTCAAATTTCACAATATTTTGACTGTTTAACACTCCGATTAATTCCCATTTTAAAAGTTTTCAATGTTGAGAGTAGTTATTATATTAAAATAAATCTCTAGATGTCAGTATTAACTCAGTATACCTGTCATATCTCCTAGTGTCAGACTGAAATTACTGTTATTATTTTACATGTCTGGTCTAACTTTACCTCCCTATTTTACCAGATTATATTACTCACTAATCAACAAAACAAAATGATCAAATCTCAATTTTCTAGAACATGATACCTGAATATCTAAAAGTCAAAATGATATTTTGATTTGAATAGTTGTATAGAATGAAATAAGAGGTTCACTTGTCATGTTTAAAATATAGTGGTTCGGTTACAAATAAATCATGGTTATTAAACTATATTGCTCATTTTCTCTACTAAATTGATAATATCAAATTATTGTAAACATAATTTAATAGAGGTCTTTGAATGGTATTTAGCAATTGTGAGTACGATATATAGACACAGCTTTATAGAACAACAATCACTGGTTAAAGTTTTATGCAATGTTTCGACGTGTTCACGTAATCACGTCATAGCTCATGCCAACGAAGATTTCTAAAGATTTTTATGACAGTGTCAGATGATGTAACTGAGTTTTAATCTGAAATTTGTCAGTTTGAAATAAAAACAAAATAACACTCAAAGAAAACTGTTGTTCACATTTGAATTGTTATGTCAATTTTAACTGCCATTTTGTATAAAGGTTATTGAATTCAAATGACAGCCATTGAAGATGCAAAAATTTGAATGACAAGCCAGTATTCTGAATTTTGACCTTAGGTTTGAAAGTGTTGAGCAAATTGCTTCACGAAAGGAGTCTTTTGACTAGACTCTTCAAAGCTTTGTTTCCTTAACTCAGTTTTCAAAATGTCATGATTTATTGTCAGTTTGTCAATTTCACTCCCAATTTTAACTTGTTCGAAGTGTTTTAAATATAAATTCGAAATTGAAGTTCTCTACAAAAAAACAATACTATTTGATTGACACCTTTTGTTTTTAATTTTCTGTTAATTCAATGTTACATCACCAGTAGGATTTGACATCATAATTTTGCTGTCTAGAGGAGTATTAAAACCCAGGGCATCCGATCAGATATTCTAAAATTTATCTCAGACTTGCTGTCTTAAATCAAGCTGCCATTGTTTACATGAACAAAATCATTATGTATTATGAATAAAATTTAAACCCTACTGATGTAGAAATATCTTAACAACTTTCAGAAGCACTGGTCATGGAATCAGAATTTTCTTGGATTGAGTAGAATTTGAACCCAAGGCGCCTGATTATTGCTGTTTGAGATAAAGTTGCCATGGTTTTTTTAAACCTAAGCCTCCAAAACAGCAATGTTACACCGTAAAATTCCTAATCATAATTTTCATGTTACCCCATTTACTGAATATTAGACTGGACCATGTCCTTGTGTATTGGACCTAATTCTGACCCATATAAAATAAAGAGTCTATGTTTGTTCCCATGGACTGAATGTTAGACAGGATCATGTTACTGTGGTTTATTAGACTTAATTCTGACCCATGTAAAATAAAGAGTTTATTATTATAATTATTATGAATTATGTGTGAAATATCAAGCCTATTTTGGTGTCTGGGTGTCAGAATACCTGTAAGATGTGTAAGGTTACCTGTGATATAACAGTAAGATGATAAATTATCTGATACACCTGTTATTAACCTGTCTATCTCTATATTTATTATAATCTCTGTTATTTATACACACTGTAATTATTACATTTTCTACATAGTTTGATAATTATAACATTTCATAGGTCAATCAGTTCATACTCATGTCATGTCAAATCTCTTTAACACCTTCACCCACTATACTGTATTAATAGCGTAATGAAAGAGCGTGGAAACCATCTATGAGATTTCAGAGTTGTCATTCCACTATGACGTCGCGTCATATTATAGTCACCCTATACCACAGAGGAGATTTTCTGTGGGTTTTACGCCTCTGCTCTACCAACATCAATGTCGCTCTTTGATAATTTGTGACCACTAGGAGAATTAATCCAACGCAGCTTGTAAATTAACGTAGCGTGTTTAGTCCTTTATATTTGTTTAGATTAAATCATTTTCTCAAGTCTGTCAAATTATTTTTTATTTTTAATGAACATTTTTTTTAATGTATAAAAACAAACTTCTTCAAAAAAATCTTGTATTGATAAAGAAGTTTTTGAGGGGTGGGGAGAATGTTATTTTTACATCACTAGAGTGATAATTGTTCTATTGAAGACATGAAAAGATTATAAAAATATTTTACTGTCAGTTGAATTCGTTAAAAACATCTCATTAATATTTTTATACCTCACTAAACAGTTAGAAGAAATCTTTCAAAAAATTCAATAATATTTATACAGAGCAAAACAATAAAATCTTCTCAAGTTTTGATAATATTTTTAGAAGCTCACTGATCAGTGGCTGGCAATCTGTGAACTGATTACAAAGTTCAATAATATTTTCATAAGCTGAAAGAAACGAGGACCTTTGTTAAAGATTTTCAATATTAAAAATATTTTATTAATCTCATTGTACAGGTGACGGTCATCTCTAAAACACTACAGATATTTTGTATAGAGTGTGAATACGTTTCAGTTGTGACATTGTCCAGTTAATAAAAACCTTTGATAAAATTATAAAGTTTCACAAATATTTTAATAGACTTACTCATCAGTTAACAGCAATCTTTAAAACAAGTTTCACAAATATTTCTATAAGCACATAACCAGAACAGTGGAAACACTTCAGACCACTATTGTTTCAATTATCCTAAGGAAAACTTTCAATAATGTTATTTGTTGCTCGAAAAAGACTTACAAACTAACGTAATAAGATGTGATCGAGATCTATTTTGGGTGTTTCTGAAGAATGCAGTAAGCTGAAACGTCAAATAACAGGACAATAATATAGTTTTAAGAGTAATATTAATTTTAAGTTTATTGTTTTTGGTGTTAGGGTACGTATTGAGACAAGTCTCAATGAAAGCACTGGCCTAGGTCACAGAGCAATAGATAAGTCTATTGATTATATGAAAATTAGTTAGTCATTAGTATGATTTTAGTTGAAAAGACACACACACAAACATACACTGCATGTTATATAATATACTGTATATAGATCAATAGATCTCCCTTGGTATAAGAAAATGATTAAAATATTGTTTTATGATTGAGATGCGAGGGGTCGCATGTTAATAAGTACCAGGGAGTAAAAGCCAACACTGGGCCAACTCTCGAAAGCTCAGGCACAGGCATCAGAATTTTTCACACCTTGAGGATAGGGATTGCCTTAAAAAGGTGCAAGTCACCTTCTGACGTTTCACTACTATACTAGGTGTGTAATATCAATTGTTATGAAAGTAAAATATTGTTAAAAAAATATAATGCAATTAGTTATGTAAGCCCTTGACAGTGAAACTATGTTAACTACCTCATTCACTTAGAGGTTGATCAAGGAAGGTGAGGCCCAGATTGAAAAATGTGTCAGAAATGTTACATTTTGTCACCAAATCTTACAACTCATTTGGAATTGACTTAGTTCATTAATCTACTGTTAATTTTCTTAATTTCTCTTTAATTAGTTGACAATTTTAACATATTGTATCTTTATTTATTTTAGAAAATTATAAAATTTGACATTTATGACGATTTCATTTGGTTTTAATTAAGATGACAATAATTTTAATTAAAATGTTAAAAATGTTGTCATGGAAATCGTAAAAGTATTGAATACAGGGTGTGAAACTGACATTTACTACTATTAAAACACTTGATTTGTCAAACTAGCAACTTAGTATAACAATGTTACTAACTTCATACTTTATCTAAAACATGTGAAAATTAATTAGGGATTTCTTGATGAGTTTAAGGACTTAATGAAGTAATTAACGACTTGCTTAATGATGTCAGTAGGTAGCCATCTTGGAAACAATGACCTTGCCCACTTCAAGGTCATGACATTTATGACCTTTGTGATCTCATTAGCACAAATGTCGTTAAAGTTGTATTAATTAAGGTGATATTTTTAATTAAGATGTTGGATTAAATCACCTGGGTTGAGAAAGATTATTACAGGTGTGTTCATCCTGACCCCCCTTCCCTGGATCAAACTCTGACCCTAGACACCTCAACCTATTCCACTCAACAACATTGCCCTATTCCACTCAACAACCCTCCCCTTTTTCACTTCAACAAGTTTCTTAAAGTTGAGGAAATTGATCGTAGTGATTTATTATGATTAAGATCAACTTCACCCACAAACTTATTCCCCTACCATCCCCACCTCTATCACCCCTATTCTCAATGCTATTCTCAGGGTGGTGAAAACATTTTTTTTGCTGAAAAAACTCCTTTTTTTTCACAACAGTTAATGTTGGACTATTTTTATAATGTGTCTCACAAAAAATCTTCTTTTAACACTTGATGGGATTTATAAAACAAGTTACTTATTAATACTTATTTTTGTAGACCAGAAAACTTATATTTTAACAATTTATCTGACGATATCTTTTAACATTTTGTAGTTAAGACGACGTAGTGATGTAGCGTTACCCCGAGTATTAGGAGGAAGGGGTTGTCCCCCTTTAATACATTCGGCTTCCTTGGTAAGCGTAATTCCTTGGTTTCTATCACAGCGTGTTTCTAAACTCTAATTTCTAAAATTTTTAATTTTTACACTTATTTCATCACTTTCCATTTTATAACAAGTTTTAACTTTTTTTTCGTCTTTCACAATTCTCTCAATTCTTTAACACAATATTGAAAATAATTTTTAAGCTTTTACAATATTTTAGTCTGAAATTTGCTGACACCTGATAGTCAATTTTTGACAGATGTCAGTGAGGGAAGAGTCATAAAAATCATTCCCTGTTATATGTTTGAGTAATACTTAGGGCAGGTTAGATAGCCTACAAGGGGACGGAGACAAGTAAATTTTAAATATGACCCATCGCACTAATTTTGCGGTTATTATACTTGCACAAAGAAACCATTAGTAATATTGTAAAGTTCATCAAAAAGCAAGACTAATGTATTTCTGGCTCTATCTAATTTAACATCTTTTAAAATAATGAAATCAGCAAGTTTCAGACTAGCTTTTGATTTTAATGACTTCTGTTTTTATAATTTGATCTAATGATTATTTTTGCTTGTATAGTAATATAACATTTCCTATTTTGCTTTTAATTCAATATCTTGGAAAGATTGACTGCTTTCTATGTGACTAACATACTCTTAATAAAGCCTAGTTTAAGATTCGATATAAAACTGGTTATTCAGTGTTAGTCTTTGAACTAAAATTAATCTCTTTCTTGTGCTGCTTCAATATTTTCCATGATTGATTCAATCCCAAGATAGGTAGATATGATACCCCTGTCAGTGATGCAAGTTGGAGGAACTGGAATTGAAAGAGCCATTAGGTTGAGATATTAAACTGTTCCCTGTGTGCTACAGACTTTGCAAATTAAAGATCCAGTCATGGTTGGAAATATAAAAGAGTAGGCTATTGCTGCTGTCCTGGCAAAATTCTCCAAATTTCAAACTACATGGCAATAACTGTCTTCATTACTTCAATAAGGTCTGAAAAGTAGAACGTAAAACAACATTACATTTTATTTCAACATCATCAACATCAAGATTTATAACATAATAACTTATTTTTGACTAACACAATCTTGAATAGCTTGAATAAAGTTTCTTGTCTTTGCTACTGTACTCCTGTCTGAAGCTTTAGTTTGTCTTAATTTATACTAATAACATACTTGTGAAGGAACCTGGATAATATTTGATCTTAGATTTAGAAATCTCATAAGAGTGGCATTTCTATGATGGGGTCAGGGGAGCCATGGTCCCCCATAAAAGATGCTGGCCCGGCTTTGCCTCCCAAACCCTCCCCCCCACTTTCAAATTTTTAATCATTTTACATAGTAAAAGAATGGCCTGTGGCCACTGATCACCCCCCTCACCTGATGTTTCATAGAAAGGGCACTGTCTCATAAATATTATAATTTTATGTCCTTTGGTTCCTTTCCCAAATTTATTGGGATCGCAAGTTTGTTTTCACTAATAATTTAACCTAATAATAAAATTCTATTCATTATCAACAAAAATACTTTATAATCTTGAACTTATTCATTCTTCAGCCTTTATACTGTCACAACTATCCGAGTAGTAGATGATTTAAATTCTTTCATGGCTTGGTTCTTTTAATGCTTTAAGTACTGTGAATACTAGTAATTACTATAAATAGATATAGAGATATATGTCAATGTTTAATATGCATGTGCATGTTTCTATTTAGTTTATGTTAGTGCATGTTATTTGCTGTGTTCACTCTAGGATCGTTCTCTATTTGAGAAGAAGATTGGAAGCGCCTTCAAAGACCCACGATTAACTAAATCGAACGATATTTTAAATGAGGAGGAGGAAGAAGAGGTAAGACAAGGGCAGTAACTCTTACTGTATTAGTTACCTCCTTGTGGTTTAATGTGCACTACATCTGCTGAGAGTTTTGGATGTTCTTTAAGCTTTTCCCAAGTTTGTTTTTTCAGGCTGAATATACAGAAAATATTTAATATTAACTAAATATTCAGATACTGGATCACTGAAATTGTTTTCAAGTTTTTGAAAAGGATTCAAGAAATTAAATTTAATCAAAAAAACGGAACATATCTTTAGAACCTCATTGTTATAATTTAAAAACATTTCAACTGTGAAATAAATTTACTTATTGTCGTCTTTGAGAACTATTAACCAACTGTATTACTGCCATGTTAGTTTATGTTCGTAGTTTTGACAATTTGGTTAATTTCTGCATAAAGATGTTTTTTAAAAAAAGTAAAACAGTGTTTATTTTGTTTATATTTTAAGTTTGAAACATCTTTCAGGTGTAGAACTCTTTTTCAAAAGTTTGAAGATTGAAGTAAAATAATTCAGTGATCCTATAATTTAAATATTAAAACAAACTGCTTTATTAACGCTGAATACACCTCGCACCTCGCCTCGCCTAACATTATATATACCTTAAAAATACCCATTGTATTGTTTTATAGTTTCAGTTGATATTTTATCAGAGATGATCAGACGATTTCAAGTGATTTTTTTTATTGTTTCCAAACAAACATAAACAGTCTATTTTATATTGAGGTAGTGTAGGTAGTAATGAACACAATATAAGTCTGATTTGAATAGTTCCAATTACTATTGATTCTACCTAAAAAATTATAATAGACTGTTCATGATTATGTTTTTTGTAAAAAATCTCTAGATATCTATCATATCTTAGTTTTATACCGGTAATTTTTAAACCAGAATTTTGTTAAAAAGAAATTATACCCTGAGCATTTTCTGTTTTTTTTGTCTTTTTGCATATTTTGTAAATCCTATGAATTCAATTTCAATTCCCCTGCATTTTGACTGATTTAGAAAAAAAGTTGTTGATAAACATAGTTCATAGACCTATAGATATTATACGTGTAGAGAATCTGAATTGAAAATTTAAAATGTTCCCAAAATTGCTGTTTGTGATTTATTGAACAATTTAATATTTGACAAATCAAATTACTGCTGGAATTATTCACCGTTTAATTTGATTAAAATTGTGTCTTTCCCGAACAATAATTCATTTCTTAACTTTCCTTCTTACAATTTCAGGATCCTAAACAGCGCTTCCAGTCTTTAGTTGCTAACGCTTCCATGAAAAATGCTGTGACCACGGTTATTAGAAGAGCTTCATTAGAAAAACAAAAAACTGCTTCTGCTTTTGCTTTAAATACTGTTACTCCCTCTACTCCTGCTACAACGAATAATAACGTGTCTACAGTAAAAACTCAAACTTCTCTAGATAAAAAACCGTAAGTGATTTTTATTTCTTGCTATGTTTTAGGATATGTTGCCAATATATACTGGTATCTCAGATCCTTTATAATGTAATGGAGCTAGATTTTAGGTGTAAATATTACTGCTTAATTTTATCCAGGTTTTAATTGGATGTGTGGTTTCTAATAACACATTTCAGTAGCACAGTCAGTAACAGCATTGGAATGACTTTATTCGCTTGGTTTTGTGGAACGAACTTTTAGTGTGTGAAACTCTAGTCTATGGTCAAACACTTCTGAAGTCTATAAGTCGTACTGAAGAAGTAAGAGCAGCAGTTTTCTTGCATGTGTAACAAGAAACTTCAGGTTTTGAGGTTTTGATTTAACATTTTCCTATCATGTATTATAAGCAGGACAGCAGTAAATACTGGTACCAAGGAAGAATTAAAGTTGCCAACCAAACAAACCTCCCAAGAAGAAGAGGCCTATCAAAAAGGGTTTGTTTTCTATTTTTACTTTTACTCCATGAGCCTTGCAAGTTTCATTTGATACCAATGATATGGCTCGTTGATTCTTTGTGGCTGATGGTTAAAAGTATGACTTAAGTTACTAGTTGAATCTTGTAACCAATTTATCTTGTGACCATATTACTATGATCTCTTTACTTCATGACCATATTATCTCGTGACCAATTTACCTTGTGACCTAATCTACCATGTGACCACATTCTTGAGACCTAATTTACCATGTGACCACATTCTTGTGACCTAATTTACCATGTGACCTAATTTACCATGTGACTACATGCTTGTGACCTAATTTACCATGTGACTTAATTTACCATGTGACCACATTCTTGTGACCTAATTTACCATGTGACCACATTCTTGTGACCTAATTTATACCCAATGACCATATGACAGTGACCAATTTACCTATGTGACCAATTTATCTTGTAACCAATAGAACTGCTCTGGGTTCAACATTCAAACTAAGTAAGAGATATTTTTGGATTAGGTTTGATATATTTCTGTATTATTATTGTAGATTTGAAGATGGCGTTAAGATGAAGATTAGTAAAGAATTAGGTCAGTTACGAGACCAACAGAATGGAGTTTCCGCCTCACTTGAACAAATCATGGATAAAGTTGAACAAACCAAACACGAGGAAGAGGTGGATATGTAAGTTCACGATTTTTCTTCAATAAAAAATTATAAAATTCATTCGCCAATATGGACTGCGAAGAAAAACGCTTGCAGTTCAAAGCAATGTGTTGAATTTACTGAATATTACAGCTACTTTCATCTTCTGTAGTGCTTGATTCTGTTTAAAATGAACCTAAATTTAAAATATTTCAGAAAATCCAATGAGAAAGTTCGAGAAGCTGTGATGACCAAAATCAGATTATTTTTCCCAAATAAACAGGAATTAGGTCAAAGACTACGAGTGACTCTAGCAGGATTTATCTTCCTTGTAGCGCTATTTACTGTTGTCATGACAATGATGCCAAGTTCTGCTAAAGCCATGGAGTTGTTTACTAATGTACGACACCAATCAGCACCACCTAGATGAAGTTATTCTATATTTAGATGATAATTAACGTGATTATTTCACCATATCTGCTAAAAAATATTTCGGTGCTATTATACTTTTGAGCCAAAAGAACATAATTGTACAATGCTAGATATAATATACCAGTCATCTACTTGACACCCCTCACCCCCATTTCTAGTGAATTCTTCCACACATGCATACTTTCTATCACAATAATACTTACATGCATTGCTGGAAGAGCTCATTATTAAAATTGGGGATGATTTTGGTGTCTGTAAAATGATATCCAGACCTTATGGATGGAAGTGACTAAATGCTTTTGTCAATTTTTATTGCTTTTATTTTGTGCGTAGGAGCGTTATGCAGTATTGGGTGCTGTATGATACAGTAGAAAATAGAAGAAAATTGAAATGAAATAAATGGAGTTTTACGTCCTACTTTTCTGCACCATGTGGGCTAATGAAGACGGGCAACACCAGGGAGGGAAATTTTGCCAAAGTTCTAGACTGGACAAAATTTGCTTCTATTTTCAACTGTGTTGATATTCCCACGTCGGGCATTATACCTCGTCTATTAGCACTGTTTTCGCGTAGTAATCAATCGTAGAAAGATAACCAGGGGCCGTATTCTCGAATATTTCACTTTCGATGATTTTAGAGTTCCAGTCATCTGAAATTGATTTTAAAGTTAATTTTATTATCCAATCATATTACTGTATTTCTGAAAATCTGGATTTTATCTTATTTAAGTTTTGGAGAATAAGGCCCCTGAAAACCTTTAAATTAATTAATATTCATGCTATGCAAATTTTAATAAAAAAAATAACAAGCAATAATATTGACTAATTTATATGCGCATAATAATTTATTAGATATAGTTGTTATATTATTGTTATTGTGATAAATATGTGCATATCATTAATTAAACATGTAGAATTATATTAAACAGTAAGATCTGTGATACATTGTATAACATTGTATAAGTTAGTAATATTGTAGATTTGGCTTTCCCTTTGTGCTTCTAAGATTAAATTATTATCATTCAAATAAGAGCAATTTAAGATTTTAAGATGAATAGATGTCTAAAATATATTTTAAAATTCTGCAGATAGCAGTTCCTTCTAATTTTATTCTGCCCCACCCTACCCTTGTTAAAATATTAGTTTTGCCCCACCCTACCCTTGTTAAAATGTTAGTTTTGCCCCACCCCACCATTGTTAAAATGTTAGTGAATACAGCCCATGTTTGTTGATTCTAATATTAAGTTATTTGAATGTTTATATTATTTTAGTTTAACCATGTTCTAAATTTAGATTCCTATTCTTACTGTGGTGAAAAAAACTTCATGCATATAATTTAATAATGGTCATTGGATTCATATCCTATAAACTGTTTAGCAAGACAAACCATTATATACCATAATATACCCCTTGTGTTTTTGTTTTACAAACATTTGATGTTCTTGGTTTTATGACAAGTTTGTTTTTTGTACTTACAAGTTATTCAGCAAGACAAATAAATTGGTTGTTTTTTGTAAGAATTATTTGAATTTTGCTGTAATACATCTTCACAGTGTCAAGCTATTATGAACTTTTTAATAACTTGACATTGTGAAGATGAGAATGTGTCAGGCTGAGAAAATCTTTCAACATAAATAAAATATTGAATTACATTAAGAAAGTATGTTAATGTTGTTAAGTTTTGGTTGTAATTTACAGTAAACTTGAGTACATCATTGTTAATATTAAAGATTTTTAAAGTAAAATCTGTTCAGAATTCATAATTAAAATCCTCTGAAGCCTTTTTTCATATGGGCTTTAAAAACTTAGAACTAGTAATTGTTGTTATATAAATCTGCATCTATATATCGCACTTTCAATTAATCCTCTACAGTTGTTTGTGATATCAGCATCAGCTGGAAGTGAACAATAACTTGTCATCTACTAACTTATCAACCCTCTCTAGCTTTTTCATGACCCCTGACCCCTGTAGTTAAAACTCTGTTCTAATTATTACCCGTTAGATTTTCTGTTATAATCATAATGTTTAATAAAATTCATATATTTTTCAATTTCAACATTTTGTTAATTTTTTCCCAACAGCCTCTCTGATTTTGGATATTTACAAAGATATTTTACGACGATCATTGTTTCAGGGCCATATTCTGGAAAAACTAACTCAGATAAAATCCAATGTTACAAAATTACAGTAATCTGATTGGATAATAAAACTTAAAAGTTTAATGATTGACCAATCAGATGACTGGAACATTAAAATCATCTTTAGTTAAATTTTTGAGAATAAAGGCCCTATTTCAATACTTACCTCAAAGGAAGGTCTCCTTGGGAAAGTTGTTCCCAATTATAAACACGAGAGTCCTGCAGTTTAAAAAATTGTAGCTGATTGTTTCTGTCTGAGCTCGTTAATGCCCATCAGACAACTATACAGCTATCTACCCACTGAGCTATTCCACTGCCACAATAAGACAGTGTTCCAACACGTTGACGTTTACAGAGTTGTTAATTCCTTTAAAGAGTTAATCATAGCCTAGCACAGGATAGATATTGTGGGATCAGAATTTTTCTCGCTGTGAGGGTTCAAAGGTCTAAGTATAAAGCAAGTTGTCTGCCAGTATAATGCAAACTCTTATGCAAGGAATTCAAAAAGAAAAAGACATTATTTTAGTTAATTATTTTATGATTTTTATTATTTTCTGTTTTTTTTATTTAAGCTCTTTTCAAAATGTACAAAATATACATCCAAAATTTACATAACAGATTGTTGACATTTGGACACAAAGTATAACATAGTAACAATAAGTTTGATATTAGAATACCGTACATAGCACCTTTATAAAGAACCTGCGTTTAAAACGCTTCAATTGGCAATAGTTTCATAGTTAACATACAAAGCTTCATATTTACAAAAAAATAGAAAAAAAAAGAAAAAAAAGCATGAAATATATAAATTAATTTTTACATAATTGGCAATACAAAGTAATTATAAATTCACAAATTTTAGTGAAATTTGACATGATTATTTTTGACAAAAAAAACAAAACATAGCACAAATATGGTCGGTTTGACACACGAAATAAACCTACACAAAACAATAATATCACAAATAGAACACCCAGCTCATCTAACTATCATGCATAGAAAAATAATCGAGTTCCCATGGTTACCACTTGGTTAACAATCACATGATATAAATTCAGGAGATATATTAAATATTATAGTTTCTATAGTAACAAGTAACCGTAGAAACAAGGAATTATAGACAAAGATACAGAATTTCATGTGACACTATAGTTAGAAATTACCAAGTCTAAATATTAATTTAATACAAGTCTAACAATCTAGAATGAATAAATAGTAAAATATTGGCAGGATTCAAACTGCTGTAAACTGTCACTGTACAAGGTGAATTTATAAAATATCTCCTGAATTCAACTTAAAGTTTATCCCAACACAAAAATCACAATTAAAGCACATTTCTGATTAACAAGTATTCAAGCACCAACGAAATGATAACAAAAATAGAGTTTTATGCACTGTCACAGCCTTTAGGGGGTCGTTACCGACTCGTGGGGGGTAGCAAGTTTAAATCGCAGACAAACTAACACTGCGTTTCATCTTACTACCCACTATTCTTCGTGAACGAGAGTCTGTTTCCACAGAAGTCGGTGCCGAGGCTGGCGTTAGGTTGAAAGGTCGTACTAAATTGGTAGGTCGGGAAATTGGGGTGGATTCTACACGAAACTGTGTAGCTTCGATTAATTTTCTGAAAAAATAAAAAATTAATACAATTAAATACATTGTCAACATTGTATCAAATATCAAATATCACTATTTGTCTTAAGCACTATAATAATACTCTGTGAAATGTCTTATCAATGTAGCTTTTAATGTAATTATGGGGCTCAACAGGCAATATATCTGTAAATGCAAATTTTTCATCCATGCATCTATCAAGAAGAACCAAATCCAGTTAATATTATAAAAAATTCAAACATATTTGTGAGACATACCTTGACAAAATCTGATTTTTGAATCTTTCTTCATTTAATTCTTTTCGGAGTTGGGCTTTAGTTTTCTTTAATTGTGGGCAGAGATATGGGTGTTGAACCAGGGCAAGTGCTGAGGGTCGTTCTTTAGGGTCAGGATGAATCATAGACTGAAAGAGAGAAATAACAAAATTAAGAATATGTCAAAGATATCAATATTAATGACAAAGAGGGAGTGCCACTACAAATGTTTGTGTATGTTATTGGGTGTTTAGGTTTAAACTTGACATCCCTTTCAGAGGGTTCACATTGCTAATACTGTATATTCGATATTTAGATTAATGTCAAATAAAGTTTGTAATTTCTGCTTACCTTGAGTAAAGAGTGAAACTGTGTAGAATAACCTGGTAGAGAAGGGAGATAACCATCTCGAATTAAATGCCAATCTTCACCATTCTTGGGTAAATTCTGGTTGGAGGCTGCTTCATAGATTGACAGAGCCAGAGAGAAAATATCTGACTTGCTCAATAAATCATAATCCTCATTCAATAATTCACGAGGTAAATATCGGCAATCACCTTCTTCTACGACAGGATTACCTAGTGAAGTCACATGACCTAGATCACCGATTTTATATGTAACGGCTTCTTCACATTCTTCTTCTTCATCTTCACACGATTCTACGCCAGATTCGGGAGAGGCGAGTAGTCGAGGGTTACGATGGATGAAAATATTTCCTGAAACAAGAGAAATAGTAAATTAAAACCTTGAAGAAGCCATGATAATTTGCAGTGCTCAAACTTGAAAGATTGATATTAATTTGAATTCTGTACTTCAAAAGCATAAGAAAAGATTTTAACTAAGGGAGGTAATTTAAGGGAGATAACCTACCTGGTTTAATATCTAAATGTGCTAGATTCTGTGAGTGGATATATTTAACACCAAGGGCAACCTGATATAAAATCTGCTTTAATTCTGATTCCATGATTTGACCCCCAGTTCTCTTGTTATCTTCTACTATTTCAGCCAAACTTCCTCCTGTAATACGAAAATCATGAAATTTAATAAAAGTTTTACATCCTACTATGTGTAGGCAATGGACGAAATAAGCCTAGGTTAACATTCTAGGAGTCATGCAATGAAACGAAAGAAAATGGCAAAAACAAATTCCGATTCATAATAAAATGCACAAGTGCCTTCATAGACAATTTCAGTAAACAAGGGGAGACAACTTACCATTACAATATTCATTCTGTATATACATGTGATCATCTTCAGCCCAGGCTGAGTAATATCGTACAACGTGGGCGTGTTTACCAAGGACTGCATGGGCATAAACTTCATTCATGGCATTTCGTCTGTAATAGAGAAAGATATTATAAATTTCATTGATCTACAATACTTTGATGTGGGTGAAGTAATTAATGTTTTTCAGTAATTGTCAAGTCAGTGCTATAATATACAAAACTGAAATTCTTTGAAATTCTCAAATAAGCAATCCTGCATCCTTTTCCAAGCCAAGAAATTACGCGACAGTGATGATTGTTTTCAAGAATGAAATTCAAAATTCCAACTTACTCATAAACACTGCCAGCAACTGGAGTTTTTGATTTTTTAATTGCGTAGATACAGCCGTCGAGTCTATGAACACATTTATGTACAGAACCATATTCACCATCACCTAATTTACACATTTCATAGAATTCTTCATTATATCTGGAGGTGTTGATTTCATGCAGGGCAATTTTCTGGAAAAGAAAAACAAACAGGTTAAAATTGTGTTTGCCAAAAACCTTGTCAAACTACAAGTCATCCTAATATCTTTCATTGTTAACTCTTTGTTAACATTATACCAAGTTATATGATCAAAACAGTATTTTATATTTAGAATATATTTAAGACAAAATTAAGTTAATGAATATTGTTAATTACCTTGGATGTAGGAAGGTCATCATCTTCATCAGTAGAATCATCTAAAACAGATCTGAAAAAATAAAAACACAACTCATTAAATATCTAGTCTTTTTAAAAAATCTTAACCATTATTTATTAGAAAATAAATAAATTTGTATTACCACCCCTTTTTTCAAACTTGTCAGTAAAAATTTGAAGTTTTAAATAAATTTGACATTTGTCACCAAAGTTGTAAAAATTCGGAACAGATTTGAAAATGTGATAAAATTTAAATCTCCAAATCCACACCTTGGTAATAGATTAAAGCAACTGTCAGAATGGGATTATCCTAATCTCTTCAGAAGCTAGCGACCAATTTCATTGTTTGAATTAAATTTTAAAATCCTAATATTTTGACACATTCTAAAACAACAGATTTCTTGGGTGACATTCTTATAAAAACAATTAAATTAAGACAAAGAAAATCCCTTTCCTGGGTTAATTCATTAAAACAACAATGGCTTCATTTTAGATTGGCCCTTGAATGGTCAGTGGCAGCCATCTTTGTTTTTGCTTACAAGATGACAACTAGGTCAACTGACCACTCAACTGGTTCAAACTGGTTTCAACCAGATTCAAATTTTGTGGAGTCTGCAATTTTGAATTTAAGTCTAATATCTTGCATTAGCTAAGTTAATAAATTTGTTGTTCAAATTGTCAGGTTTTCATCAATCAGTTCAAAAATTCAAATTTATGAAATTTTCCCTGGCAAATATCCAAAGTCCAAATATGGTATAGTGACATTGACCCAGTTTAATATATATGTCTAGAATTTACATACACGCCCACAACCCGTAGAGAAAACCTTGAATTTAAATTCAAAACACATGAGTAAACAATTTATGAATTAAAATAATATGAATGACGTAAAGTCAAGTGCCCTGATGTCATCGATGACGTCAATTAAAAATAAGTATCAATGGATGGCGTTTGATATTTCCAGAACGACCCAGATTTCAAACTCCAAAAAAGGAACGCGTCCCAGTGACTCATATATTATATTTGAACTTGAACTAAAAATGGAAACTTACTTGATCATGTCTGTCCTATTTCTTTTTCCACCGATGGGAACTCGGTTATTAACTGGGGTAAATGGATTGACATTGGCTTCAACTTTTTCTACAACTCGATTTGATTTTCTTTCAGATTTGATCTGTCTGTATTTCTGTCGTTGAGCTTTCTCGAGTAAAGATTTTGGGGTATGAGGGGTGTCGAATAATCTGAGGGCACGGAGACGTCTGTGGGGTGGTGAATTTGATGAAGTTGAGGAGGGTGTTGGTGGGACGTCCGGGATATCCATACGGACTGGTACATCATCGTCAGAGTTACTATCGAATTTAGTGTCCAAAACTAACGGTGATAATTTCCTAGATCGGGTAATACGACGGCACGGTTTTGGGGTGGCACAGACTGAAGATCGTACAGCACAATCAAAATCCAAATAATCAGAATGAATTTCATCAGAATATGGTGAAGATCCATCGTGAAAGCCGGTGTCATTTAATAAATCCAAATCTTCGTAAGTCAAAGTTTTCACTAAACAATTTTCATCAAACTTATCCCGTAATAAGGATCGGCGTCCTCGCTGTGGCTTAGGTAACAGACAAGCCATGTTGTCAGAATATTATTCACAAAAAGTTAAATCCAAAAAAACACGGTATTAGAGACTGTATTATGGTATAAACACGTAATGAAAGCTGAATTCAGTTCACGCCATTTTTACCTTTTATACTCACATCCACGCTCTTTAGAATTGGCGGGACCGTTAATCACGTGATAGTTTGAACCAATCAGAGACGAGAGATTTGGGTCTAGAGTTGACCCTGGTTGAATGGTTAACCAATCAGATTAGAGTATTCTCATACGATTTATTAATTAATCACAATGGCTTCATTAACAATTAAAAAACTACCGAAATTTTAATTGTAGTCACGCCCTCATAAGCTGTCAAAAATGAAGCCACACCGTATTTGATATTTCGGCGAAAAAAGACAATATTTGTATAAAATTTACATAATTCCTAATTTTGAATGGTTTCTTATGAACTTTTCATTAACTTTGAAATGAATGTTAATTTTTTAATTACGAAGTTTTTGTCTTAATTAAAGAAAATATTTTGGAAGTTTTGTCGTTCGAGAAAGAACAACAATACTTTATTCTGAAAGAAACTTTTAATTTTGTAATTATTGAAATATCACATGAAATGTTTATTAGGCTTAGAAAATGCAACTAAAAATTAGCCCCGTTGCTGATAAACCTCAATTCAGAATTATAAAAGTGTAAAAACGCCATAAAGTTACGTGTATCGCGCCTGCATCGTCAAAAAAATCGTAGAATAGATCATTAAAGGTGTCGATTTCGATATAAAATGTGTGAAAATACACGAAATAATCGTGAAACTGGACAAGTTCGGGATACACACTTTCAGACAACCGGTCTAATTAGATATTTATCACACTTTTTGTAATTATTGACTAAAAATAGATCTGACTCGTGGCAGTGACTTGCATGTTTTGAAATATGAATTTCCTGAATTGTCCTCGTGGTCAAATTGCATAAGCGTGACACAGCCTTATGAACTAAATATGGAGGAGGGGGTGTCCAAACAAGACCGTCAAAATAAATGCCCGACCCGCTGTGGTGGCATAAATTTGATGATTTTGATTCAAGATATTTGTTATTGCCCTCGTGGACAATTGTTAGAATTAGTTATAGTATTAGGCTACTAGTCAGAAATGTCTGAGAGTTTTGGTCGGGACTATGGGGAGAGGCATAAAGAGGATCTACAGAAGTCGTGACGCATACAAGGGATCTCTTATCATTTAAAACACTATTCTTACAAAAACAAAAAGAGGGGGTGGGGTATTATAATTGCATGGGCGTATAGCTTTTGCTTAAAATTTTGTAAGCAAACCATGCCCCACGATAAAAATTATCTAAAGTTCTGCTGTAAGTAAATAATAATTAGCTGAATGATGTATGAAATTAACATATAGAGTAATAATATTCACTGATAGATCGAAGACGCTTACAACGAGCACCTGTAATTTCTGGAGTATTGCAAATTTACAATTGAGTAATTCATTAGAGACATAGATAAACCCTGACAAGTTAAATTAAAGATGGCGGATTGAGAGGGGGAGGGGGTAGCCGCTATATTAGTAGATACACCAAATTGAGACAAACTAACCCCTTAATTTAACCCCGGCTCGGTTTCATCCTTGATCACAAATAATCCAAAAATATCAACTGACTTTCAATTTACGTTAAGTAATAATATAGGTAGATATATTTAAATCACAGGGATAAAAACGAAACGATGTAGGGATAAACCACCTGCAGCTCACGTAATGTAACTACAGAGTCCAACCCCCTCGGGCTCAAAACAAAACAATGCGATCGTTTCCTCTGTATTTTTACTGTTATATCTTTAACCCTTTTAAGTGCTACTTGAAAAACAATGGTCGAGGCCCCACCTGGGTTGTACCGGGCTCCCTAAATTAATGTTTTCAAATTTTCTTTTGTATATTTCACCAACTTTTGAAAGTGATGCTGAACGTTGGTAAGATAAGTAAGACAAGTATACTTTTCATGTTCGACTTAAAAACCAAAACAAATAAATCGAAATCCAGATTAACATAATGTTATGAAATGTTATGTTTCTTCAAAAAATGAATTCCAATTTAATCTCTATGTTTATCAAAACTTAAAAACCATGAATCATATATTCAAGATTAGCATGAGTCAGTGAAAATGTCATTTACAGTTGAAGAGTTCGATCGATTTTTAACATGCACCGATCTTTTAATCGGCATGTATCAACATGGTTCAATTTAAAAAAAAACCTGTTATTGGTCATTTTGCATTATTTAAGACTAAATGTAGGCCGATATTAAAAGTGATCTAAGAACAGTAACATTATAGCGGTTGGTTTAACACGTGCGTTGACAACCAGACCTAAAACACTTGTCTCAACTCCCTATCGTCACAGCAGAAAGTGAAACGTACAAAATATGTACAAATTGCCCGACTCAAGTGAACAAATGATAAAATACCAGAATATCTTGAATTACAAATCCCTTGGCATGATAAATCACGACTAATACACCATATATCATGACGTAATTCAAGATATGATGACGTCATAACACGTTTAAAGAATTAATTTCGGTATGCGCGTTAATGCTTCTCAATTAATAACAGCGAAAGAAATAAAATGGGTGACATTTTTTCAAGTTGATGTCTCAATATGTGATCTATTAGATTTTCTAGGCATTGATTTATAACGGTGTATGATAATTAATGGGGTTTTTAATAAAGAATTGAAAACGTCAACTTGTCATCCATATAACGGTCAGATCCTGGTGTGTCATACGTCAAATCTGACGTCATACTGATATATGTAAATAAAAATTGGCTCGTGACGTGTTGTAGACGATCGTCTGCGAGTGTCAGATTCGTGTTGGTCAACATTGTAACGGTCAAGTCAGTAATAAACCGTTTCTGATTAATTTATAACAATTCGACGCCCTGGCAGAATCATAAAATTCCCAATTCGCGCCATTTTAAACGTTTTTACGACAACCATAAACAAACATGGTTATATTTAAATTCGCATAAAATGGCGATTTAATCGCTTCAAATGTTTCTTAAAATAGTGAAATTAAACTAGAAAGTAAATGTTTGTTTATTTCTAAGACGGTCTTTAAAGTGTCAGAGGGTGACCCAACATTATAACCACCCGTTTAATTTTAATTTCTGTAATCGTGGGGAGGGACCCTGAAGTTGTGTGTAAATATTGGGCAAAACCTGGGGATAAAACTGACTTATTTATGGGAAACTTAATCCATTTTGCATCACAAATTTGACATAAAATTATGTCCAAGGTTTTGGTACGTTACGTTATCTTAAGAGATATGACATCAAAATTTTAATACGATATAGCCTAAATCTTTAAACTTATAGTTTTAACGGCCAAAATTTTCAAATTATACTTTTTATGGACGAAATTTCAAACAATTAAAATGCACCCTAGGTAGAAAGAAATGTATTTATGTTGAAAATTGATCTCGGTGCACTGATTTTAACAATTCAATTTTATTTTGCACAGCAAGACTCCGGTCAAATATTTGACTTATTTAAGATTATGATGTGTTTCGGTATAAAAGACACGTTAAAATTTTAATTAATGGAGGGAACGGGTGAATAAGGGTGGGGGTCTTTTGGTTTAGGTCAATAGTCAGTTTTTATTGTTTTAAACGGTGAAATTGGAATCAAAATAGTGGGGGCGTGGATAATACTTTTAATTCCAAGTGCAATGGCACACGGCATTGAATTTCGAACTTGCCTAAATTTATAGCTAAAATTGTCTTAAGCCTCACTCACACTGGAGTAAAGTTCGAACCAAAAGATAGAGATGTCGAGAAAACGACAATAAACTCTAAACTGCATAAACTAGTGATACAAATGGCATAGCAAGAACTTGAATTTCGAACTTCCCCGATTCAAATGCCCAAACTTGTCTTATGCCTCTGTCACACTGGAGTAAAGTTGGAACTAAAATGATAGGGATAACGAAATAAATCAGGGAATGGCAAGAGCTCGAACTTGTTTACTGCATAAACTTGCCTCAATCTATGCCTTAACTTGCCTAAAGCCCCTATCACACTGTAGCTTCTTGCAATCACAAGACAATTGTTGAGCGATCACCGTGTCTGCCGTTCAAGCCAGACTAAAAACCCTAATTCGTCAGGTAGACAATATAAATGGCAGAACAATTCAAGTTTTAACACCAAACATTGAATATTGATCAGAAATTGATTACATAAAGGGCGATAATCTACTAATCTTATCCTCATTAGACCACAGTTAATGAATCGAGTATTGACTTATTGAATAGTGTAATGGGTCTTTAGCTGGGTTATCTTTTAATCCGAGGATGATCTCCAATTTTTAATACATTACCTAAAATTAAGATAAGATTTCTGATTACTATATAATATATTTGTGATACAATGTTTGAAGGAAATAGTAGAGGGCATTAAGGTATTGTTTTAACGTATTGGAACGGACTGATTCCTAATCGGACCTCAAATAATCAGGCTCGTTAAAATAGGAATTCTTTGTCTTCAAGATTTGGATTTTAACTTATTAAATATCTGTTATTTGATAATAAAGGAACTATTTTGGGGTTCTATTTAGCTACAGATAGGGATTTTTTGTTTTCAGTGATAAGAATTAGCACTTATTAAAAAGTATTATTTGGTTAGGGATTTACTGGACCAAGATTAGGAATTATTTCTTAGAAAAAGACTTAAATTCCTTCTTATTTTATAAATATTATTTGGTTTAGGGGCCGTGTTTTAGGCTCTTATTGGCTTAGGTTGAATGATATCAAGATCATTTGAATAAAAGAAAATAATATGTAAGTGGGGCTTGACTTTGCCATTTTTGAGAAATTTCAAATCCATATTAGAAACTACCTGTATAAGTATAGATGATTTTTCAAAATAGATGGAGCTTTATTCTTTCATTTGTAAATTCCTAATCCGAATTGACTAAGCCCGATTCGGAAACCTTCTCGAAAATATGGAATAAAAATTATTCTATGAAAATGATTTGAAAGTCAAAATATAACATATAATATAGTGTCAAATTTTTTTTTCAAAATATGGGGGCAAAAAGAGAATAGAGTTGAGTGGGTTTATTTTTTGTTTCAAAATGAAATTCTTAATCCGAATTGACTAATCCCGATTAGAAAACCTTCTTTTATTAATTGTAATACATCGGAAACATTGCATTCAAATATATATCTATATTTTTTACAAATGAATTGAAATTCAAAATGTTGCTGAGTGGAGTTTTATTTTGTCATTTTGAAATTCCTAATCCGAATTGACTAATCCCGATTAGCAATCTTCTCCTCATCAATGTCACATTTTAATTTTAATTTGATGGCAGTAAGCAGCTTCTGGTGTCATTAAAAATCTATCTTTTCTATTGTTTCTTAAAGTAGTCCTCACTTTAAAATTAATTTTAGGGGCTTAAAATCTTTATTCAACTCCCTAAAACATCACTTATTGTTTTTACGATGAGTTTTATCATTTGTAGATTTTAGGGATTTCAGAAAATTGACTCCTTAAATCATTAAATATATATTTTCTATTGATTAAAAGTCATTGTTTCAAATTAAAAATTCATTTTGTAAGATTAGACAGAAGTGGGGGTAATTTTCTCCAAATATTTGTCGATTGTTTTAAGGTGTTATAACACATCAAAAATTCATTAAGGGCAAAATTTTGATATTTTGTGAGAATTTCGACTTTTTGGCACCCGCAATCCTCCTAATCCTCATTAAAAATTCAACATTTCGACTAATTTTGAGTGATCTCTTTATTTTTGTCGCCTTTAGGAACATTAAATGTTAATTTAAGGTAGAAGGAAGTTAATTTCGGGGCTGATATTTGTTATTGAAGGGATTTAGGTGATGAATTATGACTAAGCCCCTAACACGTGTTTGGGGGATAGTTGTTTACCCCAGGCTAACCTTGTTTCTATTCAGTTTAAACCTCGTAGACAATGTAAGGCATGATTCACATTATTTTTGAATTTACCTGGATCATAACAACAGGTGAGATGAATTGGACACGCGCGAGAGCACGTGATGTCATTACGCCAGCGCAATATTGAAGCGTTGACGTTTCGAACACAGAATTTTGAAAGTTATTTGTACATATAAGGAGTTAAAAAATATACCAGATGCTAAACCTACAGTGACAAAGTTCTTTGTTACGACGAAATTTGTATATTCTTTTTAATTCAAAACTTCAAAACGTAGTAATTTTTTCTTTGTTTCACTTTCAAAACAAACGACTCTTTCGAATCCCATCTGTTCTTTGATAAATTTAATATATATATATTTGTTTAACAGGTGCGCGTTAGAAAACGTAAGAAAACATTAAATTATTAATAATTATTGAAATAAATAATCACATTTTATTGAAAATCTATTTTGCTATTCTACATCTGTCGATATTTCGACGATTTTGACAAAATTTAAATCATTTGTGGAAATAAAGATTTTTTCTAAGATACTAAAGGGGCTGAATATTTTCCCCTCGAGTGACAAAAGTAACAGGGGGTCTGGTGCATAGTTATATTTTGTTCATATCTGACGCTCACAAGTCGCAATCCATCTGTTGAGTATTCCCAAATTTTCAATAATTTCGTTAAATATGTAAAAATATATAAAAATTCTGCCTTATTTAATATCATTATCGGCCCCCATCTGTTTGAGCGACCCTTTCCTACAACAGATGATAAATACGTACATTGTATTATTCAAATCTTAATAACGTTTATATAATCTATGAAAAGAGAGGGTCTCAAAAGGTCGCCTAGTCTTATGCCGTTTTAACGAACATTTTTCGAGACTATTTTGAATCTTCAAGACTACGTTTTACTGTCTAAATCGTTGGAATATGTTTCAGGAATTTGTTTCCAAGATCCGATGCCACGCTTTAGTTTTGTTTGAACTTTTCTTAATTCATTTTCAATTTTTATTTCAAGTCTTTAATGAAAGTAACCAGTTACTATTCAATAAAAGGCACTTGCACAGGGTTATAGTTTTGTTTACACTTTTTGTTGTGTTAGAGTGAAGTGAGAATAATATTCTCAAAATGCACTGGTCTAGGTCATGAAGTAAAAAGATATTTGTGTTGTATTGTTGTGTTAATATTTAGTTTTCTAAGTAACTACAAAACTTCGCTTTTTAACGAGCGTAAAACTCCATTTCATTTCAATACGCTGGAGGAGGATGACCAAAAAAAAAGGGGGGGGGGGGAGGTAAGATGAGTATTATATATTTTATCTGAGCATTAGTTTCCTACTAATTGAGAAATAAAGATATTTAATTGTTGATGAGATAACCTATCGATTATTATAGAGATCTATGATAAAAATAGAGTGATATAGAAAACAACTGTTAGTAGCAGTCTTCATATCTTATCGAGTAATAATAATAACAGGTGGACTATCAGTTGGCAATTATAGGTTGTAACCTTTCTGTTAAGCAATGCTTCGAAAGCACAGGCCCAGGAAAGCACAAGCATGTAAGCATTACAGTTGGGTTTGGCTTGTTTCGAAGATGCATCGAATAAATGGGTACTAAAGCGCCTCTTAAGAGCAACTTTACTGTTGGAATTCACGAGAATTCAATTATATGTATTCATGTAGTTAAAATGAGCACGGTATTCAATCTGTTTATTACTGTTTCTGCAAAAATAAAATGGACTGTTCTGATCGTGTTTAGGTTTTAAATCGTATCTAGATGTGTCTAAATAACGTGACTCAATTAAAATTCAGGACTGGAGGAGGTACAGTGGAGCAGTGGCGTTTCTACGGGGGCCATTTGGACAATGCGCCTCCCCCTCCCCCACAATTTAGGCTGGCCCGTCTTTGGCCCAACTTTCAAATTTCTTATTATTGTATATTGGGGAAAATTGCCTGGTGCCCCCACCTCCTCCCCCTTGTCAATTCTGTGGGCCTTTCTAAGCCACCTCACCTAATTCTTCACTACAGTGGAGTTTCTATGAAACATTAAGTGAAAGGAGAGTTGTAGAGGTTAGAGAATTGTTAAGGAGCTCACTGGTTAATGAAGATGGCCAGTAGGTGGTCATATCAAACTCACAGCAGTTAAATTAATATGGTATATTAGGTAATGAAGAATTATAATTATGAAATATTGAATGTTTAAAAATGTTATTAGGGGTATAAAATAGTATGACAGATGTTTTACAATATAATACATAATAACACAGGATATAATATAGAATAGTAATACAATATTATACAATGTTAATAAGGAAAATAATACAGAATAATAATATTGCAATGAATGATATCATATTTTTGATAATAATTGATTTAATTGATGACCTTGTGACAGCTGCTAATAAAAAGATGAAAACAATTTTGTGATTTATTTCATTCCGATACGCGAAACAGGTGATTTTTACAAATTTAATGTTGAAAAATATCGAAAGAAGTTTTCGTCCCTTTGTATATGTTCCGGGAACATTTATAGCACCATTCTGATTTCCTAGTCTTTGTATGTGTATAAGGGACACTTATAGCTTCTATTTACGCCATTCTGATTTTCTAGTCTTTGTGTGTGTATCTGGGGCACTTATAGCTTCTATTTACACCATTCTGATTTTCTAGTCTTTGTATGTGTATCAGAGACACTTATAGCTTCTATTTACACCATTCTGATTTTCTAGTCTTTGTATATGTATCAGAGACACTTATAGCTTCTATTTACATCATTCTGATTTTCTAGTCTTTGTATTTGTATCACGGGACACTTATAGCTTCTATTTACACCATTCTGATTTTCTAGTCTTTGTATATGTATCACGGGACACTTATAGCTTCTATTTACATCATTCTGATTTTCTAGTCTTTGTATATGTATCACGGGACACTTATAGCTTCTATTTCACCATTCTGATTTTCTAATCTTTGTATATGTATCACGGGACACTTATAGCTTCTATTTCACCATTCTGATTTTCTAGTCTTTGTATGTGTATCAGAGACACTTATAGCTTCTATTTCACCATTCTGATTTCCTAGTCTTTGTATGTGTGTCAGGGACACTTATAGCTTATATTTACATCATTCTGACTTTCTAGTCTTTGTATATGTATCACGGGACACTTATAGCTTCTATTTCACCATTCTGATTTTCTAGTCTTTGTATATGTATCACGGGACACTTATAGCTTCTATTTACACCATTCTGATTTTCTAGTCTTTGTATGTGTATCAGAGACACTTATCGCTTATATTTCACCATTCTGATTTCCTAGTCTTTGTATGTGTGTCAGGGACACTTATAGCTTATATTTACATCATTCTGATTTTCTAGTCTCTGTGCGTGTATCTGGGACACTTATAGCTTCTATTTCACCATTCTGATTTCCTAGTCTCTGTGCGTGTATCAGGGTCACTTATAGCTTCTAGTTACATCATTCTGATTTTCTAGTCTTTATATGTTATAGTCTATGTATTATGACTTCACTATCGCACTGTCGGATACTTTGTGTGGAAAGCCTTTTTTGAATTCCAGAAGAATTTTGATGTGTACATTTAATGTAATATTTCGTGTATAGTACGCACTCTATATAGTACGCACCATTTATCAATTTTAAAGTTCAATTTGAGATATTCGTAAACTGCGAAA
>NW_008709220.1:1626546-1638947 GCF_000327385.1 Lottia gigantea
ATTCCCCCCCCCCCCCCCCCCCCCCTCCGACGTAAACCTGGCTCCGCCACTGCCTAAACGAACCATGTTCAACAATTGCATCAAAGGGGATTAATTGTAAAAGGGGGAAATATTGCAATTAAATTCAATTTTAATCTAGGATATCATAAAACAAATGATAGTCGGGTAGTTTTAGACCAATTTCAAAAGAAAAATAAGCTTTAAAAGTTTCTCCTCTGTAAAGAAATGATGTTGCGACAACAATGTATTCCCCATTAAAAGGAATTAGATTGGGTAAGAAATTTTAATATGCAAATAAAGCAGTAATAGTTGACAAAGGAATCCATTCCACTAATCTCTCTATCTTTTATTTAAACATCTCACTTTCAAATCGATTTATTTATCAAACTTGACATTTTTACTGAAATAATTACAACATTGTTGTCTAATTATCAAATTCTTTAATTAATGTATACATCATCTTCAACATCAAAACAACTTTCACTATAATCCTAAATCGAATTTCAAAAATTATCCCAATGAAAGCAAATCCTTTTATATCTAATAAAATGTTTTCATTTTTCGCCTTTAATGTTCGTAAAACGGGCACCTGTTTATGTAGGATTATCCGGTCTTCTAATATATACTAATTGAATATGTAAAATATTGTTGTAGTCTCTCTTCTCAAGCCTTATTTCCAATTCAATATTCAAAGTAATTAAAATGTAACGGTATTGAACGATGTAGGATTACCTTTTTATCTAGTCATGGTTTCGTTATTTCTGCAATTTCACGTAACATGATTATATGATAAGGTTGTCGGTGTCTTTGATGTCAATAAAACAAAAGAAACACCGCCTTTGATGTAAGCGCACCGTTAAAAACATGAAAGAATTGATGTTTTGACTGATAATATGTAAAGCTCGCCGCTTCAAGTGTGAACAATATCATTTACTACCGTTAGGGTCTGAAGGGAATAAAAAAGGGGTCAAATTAGGGAGTTTATGGCAATTTCTGGCTCCCACGATCACCGAGCTATTGTTTTTGTTCAAGTTTCCCTTTCAATCGCCACTTTCACGAAGTGTAAAATAACATGAGTATATTGTTGTTTTAAGCCTTTACTGTTGAAAACTTGTATAGAAATTCAAGGGCGATCTACTGGTTATTTATTGTCCATGCTTCACGTTTTTAGAGGCATTGTGTCGTGTGGGTTTCTTGGCAGGCATTCACGGCTAATTCTATTCGTTTGTTTTGTACAGGTAGTTTAATTATAAAACAATAGGTTGAATACTGTTGACAGGTAAATATTATTGTAGGTTAATTAAGAATCTAATTAATTAAAAAGTCAATACGGTCAAAGGTGAGATATAGGTAAAAAAAATATCACTCAATGACGTCACTGAGGTGTAATATGAACTGTTAAGGTTTGATCAGTAATTATATTCACTAATGAATAAATAGAATTTATAATTAATACTAATGAAGAAAGGGATTAATTAATTATTCAGGAGAGACGGAAATTAATGATTTGAGTGAAAGGTTTCGGGAGCAATAATTATTTGATAAATCCAATGATCTTTTGACCACTTTGGGATGTTCGTCTGATTTCTTAGAAAAACTCTCATTCTTTCGTGCTTCTGTTTTTCTTTTCGTATTTGTGATATTTACACTGAAATTTTCAGGCCTTCGTGATCAATATCGTTATAGTAACTTTCTCTACGCTCATTTTTAAGTCTTAAATCTTCATTTTTGTTAAATAATATATTTGAATTTACTTTCTGGTTGTAGGACATTCTATATACGGTTCTTACAAATCGAAAGTAGAATCTAAACCCCAAAAATTGAGGCAGCTTGAATCAGGATGTCCTTTTCTTATTAGCCCAACCCCTACGACCCGGATGTATCTAAACCCCTTTCCACCCAACTCCCTACACGATCGTATCTAACGAAGCCATGCTGATAATTCCATCATCAGATTAAAGATTAACCGTTATCCGAGATCAAAGACACCGCTATCGAATTATTCACTGTTGGGATTGGGTAACGGTTTGTTTTTTTTTCTCTCTGATTCTCCGTGGGAAGGGATTCAAACCCCGACACCTGGGGGGTGTCCCCTGTCCCAGGTTGATATCTAAACAGATGTTGAGGAGAGTATTTATTTATTTGTTACAAATTGTTAAGAATATCGAATGACACAATCAAGCCGCGACTTCACTATCAATTCTTATATCTGTTTAAAGCCCGAACTCCACTACAGGTTTATCAGAAAGATAAGAATATCAATGGAACCGATGGATCAGAAGATTACTTTTCATACCGCTTCCAATGTTATTTTGTTTCCAATCCCCGTGAATAATAGATCTGATAATACCATCTCTTGATTCGAATTTCAGGCTCCTGCTACACCTCAACACGGTATCAACCCGGTATCAAAAAGCACCTACATCTAATGACATAAAATGAGAAGTTGAAAATTATCATTAAAGCTGCGAACACATTTTCAAATTCATCATCTGACTAGCACTACACCACCAAATTATCTTTGAGGGTGAAACAAGCAGTTTCTTGGAACATTGTCTTAATTGTCAAGAGCAAGCATCTTGCAATGGAAATTGTTCTGTTAGTAAAGCAGTCGATGTACAGAGTTTACTCTTTTGACAGAAACCCGACTTGTTCATTCCTCTCAATCTTTTATTATCGAGTATTGCAATTGGGCTTTATCAAATTGTTGCTGTTGGAGACGAGCTTCTAGATACAAACAACTGTTTGGGGAGAAGAGGGGGAGGGGGATACTTCCTCCATTTTAACAACCTAGGGCCGATATCGGATTGTAACGGTTATTCCTATACATATGATTATACTTTAAGAATGAACCAGTGATACATTTGAGTAAACCTTATCTCTAAGATCAAGCCGAATTCTTGCTACTGGGGTCCAATCGTCTGCTGTAACCTACCCACCTGTTTGGTTGATCTGAAATGTGGTCAGATATGAACCAAGTGTTGCTTAGTGGATCCTTATCTTGATATCAAGCCACACAATTTGAGTTGTTATCTGATCGTAACGGTTCCTGTTAACTGATTATTATCGCGATTCTTTGATGGGATTTCAGACTGTTGCATGGACATGGGTATAGACTTATATTGAACGTCGTGGAATTGTACAAACATCTGGAGAGAAACAAGGAAAATATCTATTCAAACCCCATAAAATATCAACGAATACCAAATAATTAAAATGGCGAGTATCTATATGTACTTACTTACATCTGTGGTCATTGAGGGTAAACCATGATGGCATTAACGTTATTGTAAAGTGGTTTTCTTAACTTTTTAAGTGTATCGGGGACATTGATAGCATCAATTTACACTATTCCTATTTTCAAACAGAGTCTGTGGTTCTAATGACGTCATATAGAACTGCATAGATATTAATAGTGACGTCATAAAACGCGTTAGTTTTAGTGGAATTGCAAGAATCACTGACGTCAGAATGGAAAATGGAATAGTGTAAATTGATGCTATCAGTGTCCCCGATACACATAACAAATTTAGAAAACCTCTTTACAAGGGGTGAAATGAACTGAAAAGACCACAAGTCAAATTTCGGCAGGTTTCTACCTATATCTAATAGAATAAATTCATCAATTGTCTTCTAACTAGAAACCAAACGGTAGGAAGCCACAACTAACTGTACTAATGAGTAGACATTTTAAATAACCAAAAATTTAAAAAATTTAGACAGGTTTTTACCTGTATTTAATTAAATCAATTGTTTCGTTTTGAAACCATCTAATGAGAGAAATGAACTTAAAACATCACAAATCAAATTTCGACAGTTTTTAAACTATTGTTAATCGATTTTGTGTAAATTAAGTTAAAGAAGCCAGGTAAATGTTTATAAGTGATCGGGCGAGACTGAGATAATTTGTAAAATGAACTTATAAAGCGACAGATCAATGCATTGACATGTGATTTAGTATAGTATCGTTTAGCTTCTTTCATTAAGATCGAACAATTAGATTGAATTTAATCAATCAGATGTAGGTAGAGATCTGTCTAAAAGTTGATTTGTGGTTTTTTAACTCCATTCTTCTCATTATTGCAGTAATGGTTTCCTTTTCGTTTGGTTTCTTTCTTAAATACTGAACAATGGATGTGAATTAAATTAAATTAGAAGTAGGTAAAAACCTGTCAACATTTGATTTATACCATATTGATAACTTCTATACTTCGTGTTATCGTCATTGGGCCAATTATTTAACCTATTGGCTGCTATTGTTGCCGGAAATCATAGAATCTTCAAAGATAGTTGTCGTTTCACTTATTCAATCCATCTTAATTTGTCTTTTTAAAAATAAACGAACCAGATACGTTTTTACTTACTACTATTATAGTTTAGCTAATTATTTCTGTAAAACCTGTCTACAATTTGATTTGTGTTTATTTGAATATTAACGATTACTTATTACGTATGTATTTTCAATAATGACCCGGAAATATGTTATTATTCAACGAGTCGTTATTCTATTTATAAACCTGTCTACAAGTTGATTGATTGTTATAGAAAGTCTATTAGATACCTATCTGTTTAATCATCCAATATTCATTCAAAAAGTAGATTGAGTTCAATTTTTCAATGATCATTACAACCACCCCCAACACTACCCCACCCTTCTCATCTCTCCCGTCAGAAATTTTAAATATGAGAATTCATTTTTTGATCTTTTCTTTCAATTTGACTTTTTATGATTTTTTTTTAGTTTATTCACGACATTGGTTTCTAATCGCGAATTTTTTATACCTGTTACAAATTTGGTGCATCGTTTCAGATTAGTTTATTATTTATTTATCATTATTTGTATTTTCCAACTATAAAGTTTTCCAACATTTAAAGGAATACAGTTAGAGTTGTACAGAGATAAATGTTTGCTCTACTAGCTGGTAGATTTTCAGCAAGGTCTATCGATAGAACTTTTCAGAATCTAAATATTAATATTCTTACTAGTACAAGCAGTTTTAAAAACATGTTATCGACATATCGTCTATTGCGAATAAAATAGCCTCACTGCTTAGACCTATATTTCTCCAAATGATCTAGGCTACTAATGGTGAGAAGTTGTAAATCTATAGCCTACGTTGAAATGAAAATAGCAAAACATTAGCTGTATGATATATAAACAGTCAGATTCTTGTCAAAATCCCTTTCTAAATATGCTATTAACCGATAGTCATTGCCGAAAACACACAAATTGGCATTTTGATGGTGAACAATCATAAACCTTTGCTTCAGTTTCGTCGCTACAGATTTCAAAACAAGAACCGTTTATCGATTGATCAATAAATCAAATTTGTCAAAATCGATCACGTCAAATTGTCATAATCTTTCCTAATGTGCCAAGTAAAAAACGACATGTTCGAAAAAACGGTCATTATAAAGTTGTCATTTGATGATTTCACGAAACTAATCAATGATTAGAAAAGAATGACAGATCGTGAAAAAGTGATGAAGTTTTAAAAAACTCAAAATGTCATCAATCACGAACTGATTGGCAGAGTGTGAACATAACGGTAAAAATGGCGCGCATTTTACCCTAGAGCATACGTGGGCAATCCAAGATGGCGGATGTTATCCCCTGAAGCTTAGCTAATGAAGTTTGTTCTTGGCATCCCCCACTCTATCAAGATTAATCCCCCCTGGGGGTGACCGCTTTCCATATCGATAGGGGTCAATTGTTTCTGGGTAGACATCAAGAAGAGGCATAATGATTGATTAACGCGGGAAACAATAGGACACGAGTTGCAGACTCCATTTTGTAGGACTCTTCAACTATCTTGTAAATTCTTTACAAAAATTCTTGATCATTGATGTTCAGAACGCCTCGATTAATTAGTCTTCTTATCCATATCAAGGTCCATTACAAACCAGACTGGATTGATCTAGCCTAGAAATAACGGGAGCTATGAAACGGTTATTAAGGGTATTCAATTCAAAACGTATTATTACGTGTACCGCACACCTGTAATCAAGTCGCGGGCTCAGGTGTAAATTACAAGTCGTTATGAATCGAAGTCTTCTGCTTAGTTACCGCGTTACGTCATCAGATATCGTCCACCATTTTGAATAATGAGCTAACCTCTAATCAACCGTATGATGTCATGACCGAATTCTAAAAGTGTCAAAAATTACCTTTTTGTTCCAAATTTTCGCTTGAGTTGAAAAATTAGCTCCGTCAGTTAGAAAAAGTTTGACAGGCGAATCGATGTTGGACACCCGATATCTCCCTTATTGTTGAAGAAATCGAGGTGGACAGATAAAATCTGAAATGTCGTGTTGAAAGTGAATTTAATTCGTGGAATCATGTCTGAATAAAGAAAGGATTGACACCGTTTAGAAACAAAGTGATGTTTTTCTCTTATTTAATCGCTCATCACGTCATAGTTTTCAGTTTAGAATCAGACACGCACGTGCCATAATACTCGTTGAACTATTACGTCCTCTGTCGTACATCTGTGGACTGCGACCCATTGAAATATATCTTACAAATAATAATAATAAATTTTACATGAGAAATAAAATAAAATTGAATATAAACATACGCTTCATCACAATATAAGAGCCTTCGCGATTAGTGACGTCATCAAACACTCATTTTAAGTGGAATTGCAGGATCCATAGACTTCTGATTGAAAATTGGAAGGATTCAAATTGTTGCTATCAGTGTCCTCTTTACAATCCCTTTAATATTAAATCGATTAACCTTTTGATGCAAATGCTACATTGAAACATAATATATATATCTACTTCTAGGATATGGAGGCAATGTTCGGAGGTTCAAATTTATCGTGAGCGAGAAAATTGCCAAGATTTCGATTTTCGAAAAAGACGTTTTGATTTTTAGTAAAATAGAGAACCTTTATCAGAAAAAGAGAAAAATGAAGAAGTTGTAGTCTGAATCTGGTTGAATTTCCGCCTTGTTAACCGAGTCTATAAAATCAGAAAGAGTTATCCTCTCTTTCTCTGATGGCAAGCATTTTGTTTGTAAACAAAGATAAACTTTTATTTCTATTTAATATGAATATTGAAAACTTCTTTTTTAAAGTATTGTTTGGTTATAAAGACTTTTTTTAGTAGTTTTTTGGCATTTTTGTAATTTTCAGAAGTATATATGTTAATTTGAAGAGTTTCGCTTGTGGTGCATCACTTTAGACAACAACACTAGTTTTCATTGTGAAATATTTTTTCTCTCAAAAACTGTATCATATTTTGGTAAGTTGGAGTCAGAATAAATTTTGTGTGAAGTTTTTTCACCAAGGATTCTGTAAACCAAAAATTGAGAGAGGAAAGTCTTGCTTTAAGGCTTTTATCTTACGAAGTTTAAGTGAAACCGGTTGCATTTAAAATACCCGGAAATATTCGAACGATTGAAACTCGTAACAGGTGAACAATCTATTGTATGGGTCACTTTTCGACGATTTTGTCGTAGATATTCCTCAAGTGAATTCCTCAGTAACGAAACTGTAAGTTTTTTTGAGGGGACGTATTAGCTGTTTTACTTGAATTGCTTGAAAATAGCAAACAACCAAAGCTTTCTAATATATAATCAAGAAGATTTAAGAAAGGTTTTCATGTTCCTTCTAAATTATCTCTCATTAATCGAGAGCTCAAATTATCATTATTGGTATATTTTCTTTCACAATAGATAACAATCTCTCAAATGATTTGAAAAAAGATTTGATAAGTAGGGCCTACCCCAATCTGAGGATAGGCCTACTGATTATATCACAGCATCAAAGAGTTATGATTTTTAAGTATTGATAATTCCTCACAACTTCAAAGCTGTAATATGGACAAGTGGGATAATCCCTTGCAGATCAAAGGGGGATTAAACCCCTTATCATCTTTTTACATCTTTAATCTAAAGATGAAGATGAAAGATAAATTAATCCATCTCATTAGGGATGCTTTTTTCAGATTTGTTCTTTTATGTTCATTGTATTAGCTTAATATGGTGAGAATTTTTGAAGATATTTTTTGAGATAAAATAGATATTAGTAATAATTATAATTTGAGAGTCTTCATCTGTTGTCTTGATTTTATTGGTTTATTATATCTTAGTTTTTTTTAAAGATTTTGAGATAAGCCATCTTAATGAGTCCATTTTCATATTTTTATGAAACATCTCACGAACTTGTGTCATAATCTTGATTTTGGAATACTAGGGGTTTTGAAGTTTTATTGTAGCTTAGATTTTTTTGAAGATTTTTTAGATTAGTTATCTTAATGATTTGATTCTTAATTATCATAATTTAAGAGTTTTTTATCCTTTGAATTTAGTCTAATAAGTGTAATATGGTCAAAATTTACATAATTTTCAAAAATATCCAAGAAACAATAAGAATCTAAGAAACAATAAGAATCTAAGAAACAATAAGAATCTAAGAAACAATAAGAATCTAAGAAACAATAAGAATCTAAGAAACAATAAGCTAATGAGATATATAAGATAACTTATTGTCATGATGTTAATTTGAGGACTTTTTCTGTTTTGTTTGAAGTTTCTTGTTAGTTCATTATTATCATGATTTTGAAGATTCGTAAGATAGTTATAATTTGAGGGTTTTCTCTCCTTTGATTTAAGTTTATTAAATTTTATTATCTGTAATTTGGTCACACTTTTTGATAATGATTTTGTGATCTAAGGTATTGATAATCTTAATTTGATGGCCTTGTCATCTTTTCAATAAAGTTTATTGGCTATGATATGGTCACAGTATTTGAGGGTTATGTTGATTTAATTTTGATAATAAATGAGTATAAGGTTTTATAAGAGATACTCTCTTATAGAAGCACTGGCCTAGGTCACAAGTAGGGACTCTGGATTTCAGCATTGGATTACATCAATTTGATAAGAAATTACCTACTTCTGGAGAGATTTACAAGATAAACAAATAATTCAGAAATTCAAAGCGATTGTTTCAGGGAGTTAATGAAAGGGGATCTAATCTACCATGGACAAGAACATTGCTCAGATTTTTATTCCTTATGTAAGCAGTCACCAAACGTTAACTATAGATGTCAGGGAATTTGTCCTGAAGTTTTTTATAAAAGCGTTTGACAATCACAGGGACAGTTTTAGCTATAGAATTGTAGGTGGCAATGAAAGGTATAATTTGATTGGCATGCTGTATATTTAGACCGTTATATATCGTACTCTTTCTATAGGTAGGAATGTTGTCCACTTCAGTAAGAAAAAAGAAATAAAAAAATTAATTATGTAGATGTTGAGATGATGTTGACTTCATATAGTTATTTTAATGATTGTTAATCTCCAAAGATAAGTTTAAGATAATCCTAGTCTTTGATGTTCAGGATTAAAACTTGACTTATTTAACTTTCTGATCAAGTTTTTGTTTATTTTAAGAATGGAATCATGAAACATGTGGTTTAGTTTGTAATAATTTCTATAAATGTTGATTTTTAAAATTTGTTAATCTTATTTTAGAAGGATTAAAATAATGTATCATGTGTTTTACATGTTCCTACAGTTGATCAAATTAAAAAACAAGAAACACTGTTTCTATTTATACATTGTGATACGCAAATTTCGGTTTTGCCAAAAGACATCTGTTTCCATGAATTGAAACGAAAGTATGGGTTATTTTTAACTACACTACAAAATACTTTTAAATGACCCAAATCTTATTACAATGAATCCAGTGTTTCTGTTTTATTAGGTATTACCGTTTACTTGGTGTTAAAAAGTTTTCTGAATTTAACTGGCTCTTATACAGTTATCCTAAAAGGCCATTGTTCTCCATTTTTGGGGGTGAATGTAAACATAAATCTTGTTACCCGTTTCAGATCTTACTTATGTTCTTTGAATAAAGTGATGACTATTTGACTATTCAACTATGTGACTATTCAACTATTCAACTATTTGACTATTTGACTATTTGACTATTTGACTATTCAACTATGTGACTATTTGACATTAGACTATTAGACTATTTGACTATTTAACTATTTAACTATTTAACGATTTGACTATTTGACTATATGACTATTCAACTATTTGACTATTTAACTATTTGACTATTAGACTATTAGACTATTTGACTATTTGACTATTTAACTATTTAACTATTTGACTATTTGACTATTTGACTATTCAACTATTTGACTATTTAACTATTTGACTATTCAACTATTTGACTATTTGACTATTTATCTATTTGACTATTTGACTATTTAACTATTTGACTATTTGACTATTCAACTATTTGACTATTTGACTATTTATCTATTTAACTATTTGACTATTTAACTATTTAACTATTTAACTATTTGACTATTTGACTATTTAACTATTTGACTATTTGACTATTTAACTATTTGACTATTTGACTATTTGACTATTTGACTATTTGACTATTTAACTATTTAACTATTTGACTATTTGACTATTTAACTATTTGACTATTTAACTATTTGACTATTTAACTATTTAACTATTTGACTATTCAACTATTTGACTATTTAACTATTTGACTATTTGACTATTTGACTATTTAACTATTTGACTATTTTTTGACTATTCAACTATTTGACTATTTAACTATTTGACTATTTGACTATTTGACTATTTTACTATTTTACTATTTAACTATTTAACTATTTGACTATTCAACTATTTGACTATTTGACTATTTGACTATTTAACTATTTAACTATTTGACTATTTGACTATTCAACTATTTAACTATTTAACTATTTAACTATTTGACTATTTGACTATTCAATTATTTGACTATTTGACTATTTAACTATTTGACTATTTAACTATTTAACTATTTGACTATTTAACTATTTAACTATTTAACTATTTGACTATTTGACTATTTGACTATTCAACTATTTGACTATTCAACTATTTGACTATTTAACTATTTGACTATTTGACTATTCAACTATTTGACTATTCAACTATTTGACTATTTGACTATTTAACTATTTGACTATTTGACTATTTGACTATTAGACTATTTGACTATTCAACTATTCAACTATTCAACTATATGACTATTTGACTATTTGACTATTTGACTATTAGACTATTCAACTATTTGACTATTTGACTATTTGACTATTAGACTATTCAACTATTCAACTATTTGACTATTTGACTATTTAACTATTTGACTATTTAACTATTTGACTATTTGACTATTCAACTATTAGACTATTTGACTATTTAACTATTAGACTATTTGACTATTTGACTATTCAACTATTTGACTATTTAACTATTTGACTATTTGACTATTCAACTATTTGACTATTCAACTATTTGACTATTCAACTATTTGACTATTGAACTATTTGACTATTAGACTATTTGACTATTTGACTATTAGACTATTCAACTATTTGACTATTTGACTATTTGACTATTAGACTATTCAACTATTTGACTATTAGACTATTCAACTATTTGACTATTTGACTATTTAACTATTTGACTATTTAACTATTTAACTATTTGACTATTTGACTATTCAACTATTAGACTATTTGACTATTTAACTATTAGACTATTTGACTATTTGACTATTTGACTATTCAACTATTTGACTATTTGACTATTCAACTATGTGACTATTCAACTATTTGACTATTTGACTATTTAACTATGTGACTATTCAACTATGTGACTATTTAACTATTTAACTATTTAACTATTTAACTATTTAACTATTTAACTATTTGACTATTTGACTATTTAACTATTTAACTATTTGACTATTTGACTATTTAACTATATGACTATTCAACTATTTGACTATTCAACTATTTGACTATTCAACTATTTGACTATTTGACTATTTGACTATTTAACTATTTGACTATTTAACTATTTGACTATTTAACTATTTGACTATTTGACTATTTGACTATTAGAGTGAGCACCAATATAACTATTTAACTATTAGACTATTTGACTATTTAACTATTAGACTATTAGACTATTTGACTATTTGACTATTCAACTATTTGACTATTTGACAATTTGACTTTTTAACTATGTGACTATTCAACTATGTGACTATTCAACTATGTGACTATTTGACTATTTAACTATTTGACTATATAACTATTTAACTATTTAACTATTTGACTATTTAACTATTTGACTATTTAACTATATGAATATTCAACTATATGAATATTCAACTATTTGACTATTCAACTATTTGACTATTCAACTATTTGACTATTCAACTATTTGACTATTTGACTATTTAACTATTTAACTATTAGAGTGAGCACAAATATAACTATTTAACTATTTGACTAGTAGACTATTAGACTATTTGACTCTTTGACTCTTTGACTATTTGACTATTTAACTATTAGAGTGA
>NW_008709220.1:1638997-1640961 GCF_000327385.1 Lottia gigantea
ATTTGACTATTTGACTATTTGACTATTTGACTATTTAACTATTTGACTATTTGACTATTCGACTATTTGACTATTTGACTATTTAACTATTTGACTATTTGACTATTTGACTATTTAACTATTTTACTATTTTACTATTTAACTATTTAACTATTTGACTATTCAACTATTTGACTATTTGACTATTTAACTATTTAACTATTTGACTATTTAACTATTTGACTATTTGACTATTTGACTATTCAACTATTTAACTATTTAACTATTTAACTATTTGACTATTCAATTATTTGACTATTTGACTATTTAACTATTTGACTATTTAACTATTTAACTATTTGACTATTTGACTATTTAACTATTTAACTATTTGACTATTTGACTATTCAACTATTTGACTATTCAACTATTTGACTATTTAACTATTTGACTATTTGACTATTTGACTATTCAACTATTTGACTATTCAACTATTTGACTATTTGACTATTTAACTATTTGACTATTAGACTATTTGACTATTTGACTATTAGACTATTAGACTATTTGACTATTTGACTATTAGACTATTCAACTATTCAACTATTCAACTATATGACTATTTGACTATTTGACTATTAGACTATTCAACTATTTGACTATTTGACTATTTGACTATTAGACTATTCAACTATTCAACTATTTGACTATTTGACTATTTAACTATTTGACTATTTAACTATTTAACTATTTAACTATTTGACTATTTGACTATTCAACTATTAGACTATTTGACTATTTAACTATTAGACTATTTGACTATTTGACTATTCAACTATTTAACTATTTGACTATTTGACTATTCAACTATTTGACTATTCAACTATTTGACTATTCAACTATTTGACTATTGAACTATTTGACTATTTGACTATTAGACTATTTGACTATTTGACTATTAGACTATTCAACTATTCAACTATTCAACTATTTGACTATTTGACTATTTGACTATTAGACTATTCAACTATTTGACTATTAGACTATTCAACTATTTGACTATTTGACTATTTGACTATTTAACTATTTGACTATGTAACTATTTAACTATTTAACTATTTGACTATTTGACTATTCAACTATTAGACTATTTGACTATTTAACTATTAGACTATTAGACTATTTGACTATTTGACTATTTGACTATTCAACTATTTGACTATTTGACTATTCAACTATGTGACTATTCAACTATTTGACTATTTGACTATTTAACTATGTGACTATTCAACTATGTGACTATTTGACTATTTAACTATTTAACTATTTAACTATTTGACTATTTGACTATTTGACTATTTAACTATTTGACTATTTGACTATTTAACTATTTGACTATTTAACTATATGACTATTCAACTATTTGACTATTCAACTATTCAACTATTTGACTATTTGACTATTTGACTATTTGACTATTTAACTATTTGACTATTTAACTATTTGACTATTTGACTATTAGAGTGAGCACCAATATAACTATTTAACTATTAGACTATTTGACTATTTAACTATTAGACTATTTGACTATTAGACTATTAGACTATTTGACTATTTGACTATTTGACTATTCAACTATTTGACTATTTGACAATTTGACTATTCAACTATGTGACTATTCAACTATTTGACTATTTGACTTTTTAACTATGTGACTATTCAACTATGTGACTATTCAACTATGTGACTATTTGACTATTTAACTATTTGACTATATAACTATTTAACTATTTGACTATTTAACTATTTGACTATTTAACTATATGAATATTCAACTATATGAATATTCAACTATTTGACTATTCAACTATTCAACTATTTGACTATTCAACTATTTGACTATTCAACTATTTGACTATTTAACTATTTGACTATTCAACTATTTGACTATTTAACTATTTAACTATTTGACTATTTGACTCTTT
>NW_008709220.1:1641011-1645371 GCF_000327385.1 Lottia gigantea
ATTTGTTTATATCTGTGAATAATGTAAATGTAATGTTGATATTTCTATATTTAACTAATTAATAAGAAACTTCTATGAGTTTAAAGTTCCAATGTGACCTAATAATTATAAGAATATTTGCTATAGTGGGTGTTTATTGTTTTATGCTAAACATTATATCAATCAACTGGATCTTTATTATTTGTATAAAGATAAATATATATATTAAAATATCATCATTAATAAGACATTATTTGCATCAAGTCTCCAAGTGACATAATATTTTGTAATTTTATTTGGCTGTTGTCCATTGTCTAATATCTGATGGTCAAAAACTAAAGTGTCCATTAACAAATACTTTAAAGGATTGTAAAGGATATATCTTACAAAGATTATATTCAGCCCGTCGTTTGGGTGGGGTCTGTGGGGGCTGGGCCCCAGCAAGTGAGAATAAATTCCTTCCTGGCGACGGGGCTGAGTAGATTGTAAGAGGTTTTCTAAAAAATGATAACATCAATTTGCACCATTCCAATATGCAATTCCACTTAAACTATGTGTTTTATGCCGTCACCATTACAAGGGAATTTATATGTCAATCGCAGCTTTTGTGATAATAACGTCATAAAAGGCGTACTTTTAGTGAAATTGCAAGCACCACAGATGTCTGATAGAAAATTGGAATGTTGCAAATCGATGAATAATAATTGAGAAAACCTCTTTACAATAAGATTTAAAATTAAGATAATAATATTGCAACTCAAATTCATGTAGTATATTAGTATGTAAAATTCTAGGTGATATTATATAACAAGTCATAATTTAATATTTAATGATGTCTCACAAATAAAATAAGTTATTATTCTAATATTTGATTCTCTACAAAACAAAGATCAATATTACAATTTTATATTGCTTATTATATAATTAATACAGATATTTAGTATTTGGTGTTGTACCTTGACAAATAAAGTTCTTAATATTTTATCGTTGGGTCAATATAGAGTTATAATACTGTTATTTGCATTTTTATGTCATAAAGTTCAGTATTACATTTGTATCATGTTTATTATGAAATTAATACAGATCTTCAGTATTTGATGACCTATAAAATTTTGTCAAAATGGAGTTACACCTTTAACTTCTATTATTTGCTTTCTTATGTAACAAAGATGGGTATTACATTTGTATCATGATAATTATATAATTAATACAGATATTTAGTATTTGGTGTTGTACCTTGGCAAATAAAGTTGTAGTATTTTATTGTTCAGTTGATATAGAGACAGATATATTGAGATAAGATATTTTAATTATTGTTTGTTTCTTACATCTTAATTACCACTCTGATCATCAACAAATATCACAAGATTGTATTTAAATTGTAAAACTGTCAGTTAATATTGCACAAATATAGAGTTTTAAATTTTAACAGAATCAAAACAGGCAAAAGTATTTCTGTGTTTAAATTGAAAAATCCACAGTTTTTAGTCTGTTTTGATGAATTATTTCCGGAATGGTTTAATATTTCGAGATAGATGCCATTTTCTTAGGGCAATATGACAATAATTATTTTCTCCATGCTTATAGTTACTCCAATTTATAAGTCCATAAGTATCTTTCTGTCCTTTAAAACAGGCTCCAAAAATAAAACATATGCTTCAAAACTAATACACTAGTAAACTAGTAAACCACAGCTTTGATGTCTGATTGAAAATTGGAATCATGCGAATTGATAGGCCAACTATCAGCATTCCCAATACACATAAAAAGGTTAGAAAAAACCTCTTGAGGATGGCTTTGATTTCTGCATATTTATTTACATAAAGAAATAACAGATTATTAGAAATTTGGGTAATTAATTAACACATCGTTAAGATATAATTGACCATATTGATTAACGTTATATATCATTAAAAAATCATTAACCATATTTGGAACTTAAGTTTCCATCCTTGAACTTTGACCTCCTGTGACCTGCTGTGACCTTGAAAACAATGGTGATCTTGTTGAAAATATTATTTGATCGTTACTGGCCCTGATTGATATTAATAATTGATTATTATGAGGAGGTCTAGATCATTTAATTAGATGACCATCTTTTAAAAATATAAGAATTAGAAATATAATGTTCTTTACCCTAAACCTTGAACCTTGAACTCTGACCTGCTGTGACCTTGAAGACAATGGTGGTCTTGTTGAAAATAGTTTAAAATCATTAATGACATGATATATTATTTACTAATAATGGTGATAAGGTTTAGACTAGTTAATTAGATGACTATCCTGTGAAAATCTAGTGCAAAACCATAGTGGATTTAAATTACACTTCTTAGTCATTTTAAAAGTGAGAAAATGGCCTTGCATTGTCCCAGACCTTTAACAGAAGAGTACAACAAAAAGAAGCACAAGGTTAAAAGAATCTTTCCAGGAGTTAAAGCGTGATAGTATTTGATGCGGTCAAAACAGTAGAAATTAGAAGCCATAAACCTTATTCACGCCTGGTTTTTGACGTTCATAACACAAATTGATAAGATGGCGACGTCATATGAATGAATAGTCAATTTGACGTCATTAGCAAGAAAATAGGTTTAAAACTGCCCTTTCTAGGACATATGTGAAGGTAAAAGTCATCTGAAAGTGTCATTAAAAATGTGAATCAATTTCGAATTTAATGATGTAAAATATGATTAATTTTGAGTTCGTGGGATTGGAGATTTTATGCAGTGACATAACGTTACCTTTTCAAGGTTTGCGTTATGAGCCTCGTTCTGGATTCAATATGGCCGACTTGTGAATAAGGTCTGTTACATGTTGACACATTTGGCTGCCATTGTTACCACAATCTAGCACCATCCACTCCACTGAACACCATAACTTGTCTATTGGTACCTTTAAACTTTGTATCTAAAATAAATGACTGATTGATGTTGAGAGAGCTTGGTGTAACTAGGACCCTAAAGCTGTCTGACCCTGGACTATAAATCAGGAACAATGTTCTATCTAACAGAACCTCACATTATCAATATAAACATGTGACTTATTGACCAACAATATCAAAGAATTTTAGAGTTTTAAGAGCCATTATTACTTTGTTTGATTTGTGGGCTCATTATTGGAACTGGTAGACTCTGGGGTGTATCAGGGGGTAGGATATCAAAGACTCATCACCAACTAGGGGTAAATAATGTCTCTATGTATAAAGGGTCTGTTTGAGGGGTCCAGTCATTAGGCAATAAGGGATAAAAGGGCTATGATGAGGGTAGGGATAATTAAAACTATAGAAATAAAGGGGTTCTATGAACTTTTGGGGTAATTAAAAACTCCATAAATTACTAGTATTGAGGGGGTAAGGTCATTAAGGGTTTAAAACAAAAGGGGCTTGGTATTTTGGGACATTATGGGGCCAGGGAGGGGGTGAATGATTATATTATATAAAAGAAAAGTAAGAATTAAAGACATTATGAAGAAAGGGGGCAGTATGGCTGAAATGTTGGTATTATGATACAATATAAGACACAGTAATTAAATTTAATGATGATTACTTTTCAAAAAGGGGTGGGGTGGGGATAACAATTGTTCTAAATTATAATGACCTGAATTTTAGAGGGTAGGAAAAGAAGGGACAACATATATTTAGTATTTTGACTAATTTTAGTGAAAATTGTAATATTTTGATACAAGATAAGACACAATAATTAGAATTAATGATGATTACTATAAAAAGAGGTGGGGTGGGGCATAACAAATTTTAATGACCCTAATTTTAGAGAGTAGGAGAAAGGGGTAAATTTTTTAGTATTTTAATGAATACTGGCAGAATTTAGTTTATCTATTATGATAAATTAACATGGTAAAAGAGGATGGGGTGGGGAATCAAAATTAAAGTTAAATGCTAATGATCATGAATTTTAGTCTAGGGGAGGAGTATTGATAAAGGGGTAACATATTTAGTTGAAGATGAATTTAGTATTGTTTGAAATAAGAGATAGACATAGCAATTAGAATTGATGATAACTTCTTTTAAAAATGTTGGTGGGGTGGGGAAAAGGGCATATCAATGAAAGTTAATGATAATGACATGCCTGGAAGGAATGAAGGGGGTGGGGGGATTGTCTCCAAGACAAAATTAATGAAAGGTAAATTTTTAAAAAGGTTTTGGGATGGGGAAGGCAATTAAACTAAAATTTAAAAGCTTTTGAAATGATAAAAATAGTTTAATTGAATATAATGTTTTTACCATCCATGTTAAATAGGAAAATGCTCTAGAAACTTGGTCTTTTTGTTGAAATTGGCCGAATTTATTAGTGGATGGGAAAGATTTTGATATTTCTATGAATTTTTGAAAATTCTTTGTATGGTAAATCTCATACACAAGCACCCC
>NW_008709220.1:1645463-1666059 GCF_000327385.1 Lottia gigantea
CCCCCCCCCCCCCCCCCTTCCATCCCCTTCATGGAACTAGATTCTAATAAAACCAAAAAGCCACCAGCTCATCATCTCGTCTTATAATATTAAAAGTCTACCAATATCTTGTCTGGACGAGGAAAAGATGAAAGACACGAAACCTACCAAAATTCACAGATAATTAATCATAATAATGTAAAATTGACACCAAAATCTAATTTTTATTACCAAAAATCTGAGAAAATTTCTCATGAAAATGTTTGATTTTGTGATTTTTATGGCCTATAATAGGTAATAAGTGTTTATTTATTGTTATATACTGTTTGTAGAGTTGTAAACATCGATTTAATACAATCTAATACAATGTACAACAATTTGATACAATTAAATACAATTATTTATAATAAACACCTACAGTGTTGTACAATGTATTAGTATGTAGATATAAGTAATACTTAGTTTTATAGTATACCATATAAACTGTGTTTTAACTATGTGAATATAATAGATTTAAAGAGGCTTGTCCAGATGGAAATCAAAGTAATAAATATTCAGTCTTAATGTACTGTTTTCAAAATATAAACAAAAAAATTGCTCCGTCTCTTTTTGTGTTTGGTCAACCTAAAAAATCAGACCTGTAGTCAGACTTGATTATCTGTTTGGGCAAGTAATATATCTGGAGAGACAATGGTGTATAGTGTTTAGTTACAGTAATGGAATTGGTGGGTTGTCAGAAATTCTTTCACCAGGGCAATCCATTTTTTTAGCTTCCCAGTTCATACAGGCTGGCATAGAATGGACAAAAATTGCTCATGAAAGTCTAAAATATTGTAGATAGTTAGCTGGGATGGTATCTTTAAACCAGGGCTATAATATATAATCTAGTATAAATAAATGAAAGTTTTTATTAGTAGATACAATATAGTTATACAATATACAACAATGTATCATTTAGTAATAAACAGTTTACATCATTTCTTACTAACAATACTAATAGTTTTAATGTATATCTCTTTATAGCCTTGTGAACACTCTATACATGTTGTAAACTAGGTTGGTGTAACCTGCCTTATGTACCTATAAAGCTGCGCTCACACTATAACGATTACCAGTTGTGTATTTGCAATGAATGAAAGTGGCCATGAGTTGAACTGTGTTGAATGAGACCTGAATATGACTGCTATTCTAATTCACAAACATACTCAACTGGTGATCACTGTTGTGTGAGAGCACCTTAAGTTCTACTGGGTCAAAAAGACTTTTTGAAATTCAGAACTTTTAAAATTGTATAAACTCTCTTATGAATTGTATTATCTTGCTTTTTGCTTTTTCTGATTTTTTGGCCCCCTTCTATCTGCTGTTAGTTTATAATATTTTGTAAATGAAATCCCTTAGTATGCGAAGGGCAGCTGGCTTTTCAAACCAACCCTTAAGTCTTCTAAAGACATTGTAAACTCTCCAGAGGAGAGAAACTGATCTGTTTATGATACCCAATAACTTTCTATTATATTTTATAACCATGTGAACACCCTAGAACAGTGTTAAAGCTTGTGAACATCTTAAAGCATCATTGTTAACATCTATAGATCAAAGGGCATGCAATGATTTTTCCATTACCCCAGGGAAATCCACTGATATTTGTTTATTTTACTTTGATTTTTAAATCAATACAGACAGACTAATTTCAATCTCAGATTTATGGTGTCTAAAATGAGGCTGGCCCAGCATTTTGAATTTTTCGAGGCATTTTAAAACGTGTTTAATTTAAATCATAGCCTTTGCCTATCTTTTTTATTTAAAAATAGCAAAAATACATTTCAGGATAAGTTACTGCATGTATAAGTTTAACCTTGGGTTGACAATTTATCAGGATATTTTGATTAGAATCTATTACTGCTAAAAATAAGCACAAATTCACAATTTGATGTTATTTTAGAAATTTATTCGATTTCTTTTATCATTGTTCAATATTTATCAGTACTTGATATTATCTATCATTGCTAAATAAATAGCAATACTTCACAGTTTGTTATTTTGGCAATTTCTTTAATCTTTACTCAGAATGTAGCATTAATTAATTTACTACTGAAATTGTGATGAATTGATGAAAATTTCAATCTATTGTTTTGATTGGAATTAATTCTATAATAGTCTTTATCTATTTCTAGTTGAAACTTCAGTAGTATTTTATAATATAACTACTTGAATTTTGACAAGTTTTTGATGAATTGATCTAAGTTTCAATCCAGTGTTTTAATAACAATTAATTTTATCATCTGATTTTTTGAATTTGATAATTACTCACTGATGATAACTATATTGTCATGCTGTTACTGTCATTTCTTATTTTTTGAGCAAATTTAACACATCTTAGTAAATTTTGCAAGGTTTTTGATAAAATTTTAATTTATTATTTGATTAGTTTTATCTTGATTATTAATTTGTGGTTAATTGTTGTGTATATTTACCAGTTATTGCCCTTGATTTACAAATTAACACTACTTATATAATAACAATATTTACATAGTTTATAGGAAAGAATTGGTCCTTGCCTTGGAAATGATTACTCCTGATTATATTATACAGATACCCATACAATGTCTGCAAGGGGACAATGGGCTCCTGAGAGGGGATAGGTGAAATTTATTTTCAATTTTCAAAGTTGCAATGGAAATGATTATATTATGCAAATACCCATACACTGTCTGCAATGGGGCAAATTAGCTCGAGAGAGGGGTTGGGAATTAATGTATTTCTTATTTTTGAGAGTTAGTAGAACCATGAACATATATATTTGCAATGCTTAAGTTCATAGAAAAGCCAGAAAGTGAACTTCAAGTCATCACCACCCTCGTTCAAATCCTTCTAGCCTATAACTTTGCCTAAGACTATCACGCAAGACAGAGAAGACTGTAAAAGAGAGTAGTTCTTTGATAGGCCTACCTATATTTTTCAATCGTAATTATTTCAGGTGTAAAATGGAAGTTTCATGATGATTGACAGGTGAAATATAGTGTAAACATGGCAACAGAAGATCGTGACAGCGTTATAGCTAAAGAGTTAGAGGACATCCAGTCTAGAGTGCCCTCTATTGATGGTTTGAAATTGATAGCGTGTGTACCTATGTTGGTTCAGGCTAGCATTACGTAAGTCTTTTCAAATAATATAACCTTCTTCTTCACCACTAGTGTTATGTTTGGCCAAAAAATGAGGAAGAAATCTGTGGGAGCTGTCACCAACTCTGGCTCAACACTCTCGAATTTCTTATTAACCAGTGATTAAATGACTTGTGATGTTTGACAGTTCTGTGGCCCCTGCTTGCCATTAGAGAGTGAAACCTCAAAATCTGTAGCATGTAAAGGGAGATAACTCTTATTAAAGTTTCCAGTTCTGTTGATTTACTCGATTAACGTATATCAATTTGATTCGCTGCTACAATAAATGCGCTAATTACCATAATCAAATTTGATTTGATACAATATAAATTCGACTCTGTTACACCCCAGTAGTATGTAAAGGGGGATAACTCTTATTAAAGTAGAATTTTATCAGACCACTATTATTTGAATTATCCTTGTAATATTATTCAATTTGAAACCTGGTCAGATCCAGAATTTTAAAAATCAAAATCTGTTTTACTCCAGCAGTTGACAGTTCTGTGGCCCCTATTTGCCATTAGAGAATGAAACCTAATAACTAGAGGCATTTTTACGCACAAATCTGATTTATACTGCAGGATAAATTAACATTATACTATTTATAGTTTCCAAGATGGTGGCAAGGCAGGAAGAAATTACCCTGCACGTAATGGTTTTGACATGTTGGACGCCATTATTAAAGCGGAAGTTAACAGAGCTTTGACGTTCCAACTCTTATTAAAGTTGATTTTTATCAGACCACTATTGTTTGAATTATCCTGAAAGCCAATTCTTGTAATATTTCATTCAATTTGTTAGTGGTTTTTCTATAAAAATTATTTTGATGCAAATGATGTATTGATTGATTGATGTATATTAAGAATGAATCGATTTAATCCTAATAAGGCATTATTTATATTACTGCGAGATTCATTTGAATAATGGTGAATTACAATAAAGGGGAAATAACTCCATTTAATTTTTAGATCATATTCTTAGTACAAATACTAAACTAGATAAAAGTCTAGATATTGATAAATCTGATTAGAGAATAAAATTGAATTTAAAATATATTTTATTGATTGATTCATCTTAATAAGACTAAAACACTTAAATTTTTACAAGTAAAGTTGAGTTTTCGAAAATAGACCTGGATAAAATTTGTCTGTTCTTTTTGAATGAAAACTGAAACTTGGGTAGATTCAGAGTTCTTGTTATATTATTTCAATGAGAATGAATGAAAAAGGACTCTGATTTTATTTGAAAACTACACATTGATAATTTTGAACTGTTTTCATTGCTACTGGACAGATTTGATAATAGTGATCTACAGCTAAAGGGGAATAACTCTATATTTGAAAACCACATTGTTATAAAATTTTGTATTTTTTCTATTATAGTAAAAATGAGTTTAAACAAGTAACAGCCAATATACAGTTTCCTCCACGCTACCCTCACGAACCAATCATGATACAGATGAAATCTCGCCGTCTGGAACAAAAATTTACTGATAAATTGGAGAAAATCTGTGAGGACGAAGCAAAGAAATGGATCGGGGCAAGACAGGTAGGGTATGATGGGATATCTTAGCTTTTGAGGAGGGGTTGTAGCACAACTAGTTACAGTGTTTGAATATTTACATGACATCATTTGTTTGGTTACGTCAAACAAATGGTGGTCGTGGGTTCTCTTCATAGTTGGCATGTGAGAGTCTGGTGACCTTGAATGACAGCGTTTAGAGAAAAGCTGCTATAGATATCTAAGGGGTTCAACAGTAGTGCTGTGGTTTTCAACCTGTTTTTGTATGTGTCCCCAAATTGAATCAGCATGAAACTGATGTCCCCAAATATCGAAAGCATAACTATGATTGGATACCAGACACTTCTCATGTTGTTTGGTAGTAATAATTCTCTGAGTACTCCTAGACAATGTTAATTTAGGCTGTGTATAGTGTAGTCATCATATGAGATGTTATATATATTGTAGTTCGAAAGTTTTTATTTTATCTTAGCCTGTGACATCAAATGTCCCCAAAGAAAAGTGCAAATGTCTCCACCTTGGGACATTTCCCTGTGGTTGAAAAGAATGGTGCAAATTGATTCTATTAGTGTCCCCGATATGGGTAAAAAGATATGAAGAGGCCTTTTTATAACTTGACTTGTCTTTGCAAGTGCTAGTAATACACAAGTTTAATCATTTCTATCAGTGTTGCCAATACACGTAAAACATTTAGGAAACTTCTTTACAACCCCTTAAATCTTGACTTGTCTTTCCAGGTGTTGGTAATACTCAAGTTTATTCGGACGTTTTTAGAGGAGAATTCTCTGTGTGTTTGCAGTGAGGAAATAGTGTATATAAAACGTGAACTCATTAAGGACTCAGATGAGATTAAACTCAAACAAAAAACTTCTCAAATATTTTTGAAGATTAACCAGAATAATTATTTTATGAATCTAACAGTCGAGGTTCCTGATATATACCCTAAACAACAAATCAAGTAGGTACCATTTTTATACCCCATATCTCTATAAAGAATAAGTAGATATATAGATATACTATTTAATACCTTCTGGAAGGCAATCGATAATCCTGCACCGTAAAGCCTATCTTGTCTATACCCACAGCCCCGTGTTAGGGTGGGGTCCGTGGGGGCTGGGTCCCAACAAGTGAGAATTAAGCCCCAGCAAAACCTTCTTCAGTTCATCAGAGATTGATTCATTTACAGTCGATTTTATACAAAATCAAAAAGATATAGATTTTGATATGTTTTTGCACTTCAAAATTATCAGAAATGAGTTCTCTAGGCCTTTAATTCTTGAAATTTTCTGAGTACAAAATCTGAGCTCCAGCACCAATTTATTCCTGGCAACAGGGCTGATTCCCACCACAAGATATATGAATATTATATCCTCATATCTCTGTAAAGAATAACTAGATGTATGAATATACTATTTCTGACATTTATTAACTCAATGTTTCACATGTTCATACAGGCAGCTTTATCTTGAGAACTCTGTCTGTATGAACATGTGATATGTTGAGTTTTTAAAAAGTTTATCTCTAAACTGTGTGTTTCAAATCTCATCAACTTTTATTTTCAGAATAGAATTGACTGAGACAAACTTTCCTGATTTGTTACGTGTAAATTTTATTGCTCAGGCGAAGGAACTGGCTAGACAGTGTGTTACTCCACCTTTACTTAAAAACACCAAGTAAGTTTATCTTGTTGTATCTTCTAGTGTGGCTCAGTGTGCTAGACGCTTGACCTCTAACCTAAAGTTCTCGAATACGATCTGTGAATCTACCAAGATTATATATTTTCAAACTGGTTTCCTTGTGTCAGTGATGACAGTTGGAGGGGCTGACATGGATAATATGTTTATTAATAAGAATTGAGGTGTGAAATTGAAAACTGACACTGTCATGATGAAATATCCCTCATCGCATTCTGCATGGCGTTGCCTGTCTTCAAAAGCCCAACTATATCAGAAAAGTAAGATGTAAAGCTGACTTCATGCCGCTTTAAATTTCACTCACTGCCTACTGCACTGTTTCTATACAAAATCACTCTGGATTTATTTTTCTTTTCTTTTTTTGACCAAATAGTTTTATATTCTAATCGTCAATGGGTTGTAATGGGTTGTTTTATTTATATTTTTTAGAGGAAGTCAGCCGTTTGAAGTGAAACCTTCGTTAAAAGTTGTGTGTAATTATCTAATTAAAGATTGTGTAAAGCGTTATCCTCTAGAAAACTGTCCTATTTGTAAATCTTTTGTTTTAGCTGAAGATCCCAAGGTAACAGTTTAATGTTTATATTCATCACATAAAAAAACTTTAAAAAAAAATTTCATGATAAAAGTCGGTCTGTCGTATGAAAAACTGATCGAAAAATGCAAATTTTGTAGAAAAATTTCCTCACTGGTAGAGGATTGAATTTTGAAAAATTTGAATATAAGTAACTTTGTTAAAACTTTTTCCCCTGATTGAGTCAATATTCTCCCTGTCAGATGATAGAGAAACAATGTTCTCCCTGTCAGATGATAGAGAAACAATGTTCTCCCTGTCAGATGATAGAGAAACAATGTTCTCCCTGTCAGATGATAGAGAAACAATGTTCTCCCTGTCAGATGATAGAGAAACAATGTTCTCCCTGTCAGATGATAGAGTCAATGTTCTCCCTGTCGGATGATAGAGAAACAATGTTCTCCCTGTCAGATGATAGAGTCAATGTTCTCCCTGTCAGATGATAGAGAAACAATGTTCTCCCTGTCAGATGATAGAGAAACAATGTTCTCCCTGTCAGGTGATAGAGAAACAATGTTCTCCCTGTCAGATGATACAGAAACAATGTTCTCCCTGTCAGATGATAGAGTCAATGTTCTCCCTGTCAGATGATAGAGTCAATGTTCTCCTTGTCAGATGATATAGAAACAATGTTTTCCCTGTCGGATGATAGAGAAACAATGTTCTCCCTGTCAGATGATAGAGTCAATGTTCTCCCTGTCAGATGATAGAGAAACAATGTTCTCCCTGTCAGATGATAGAGAAACAATGTTCTCCCTGTCAGATGATAGAGAAACAATGTTCTCCCTGTCAGATGATAGAGAAACAATGTTCTCCCTGTCAGATGATACAGAAACAATGTTCTCCCTGTCAGATGATAGAGAAACAACTGAAACTGCCATATTTGGTCATTTGACATCTTGTACCGTTCGAAAGCTCCTAAAAGCGCAGATCTTGTGATCAAAACCTCTTATTCTTAGCTTGATTGTAAATAACTCAAAAACCACTAATTAAATAAAAACAGTCAGTTTAAAACCTTGTAAAATATTATATTATATGATGTTCAATGTTCCATTTTCTGCGGACGAAAATGATAAACCTCTTAGACTGTACTATTATATGAGTTATTGGTTGAATAGATCGGAGTACTTAAATTGTTATATCATTCACAGAATGAAAACCATGTATATCAGTCAAAAAATAATAGTAAAGATTTTAACATATATTATGTCATATTATATCGTTATACGAGGTTTTAAGCTATCACCCACAATATAATATAAATATTTATTATTTTCAGAATGAATTAAAGGGACGTAAAAATCAAATAGAAAGAGTTTACTGTGGTCATTTATTTCATAATGGTTGTCTAGATAAATATATGAAGACCCCTCCGTTTGTGGGTATGTACTATAAATTCATGATTTTCTCTTTGTAAAGATTGCTTTCACGATGGGTTTTTAACTTTTTGTCTGTAATGGAAGGATGTTTGTTTGCATAGAGGTATTTCTATGAATCATTTAAGGAGGGGCCAAGTAGGGGTCACAGGATTATCACAGGGGGCTTTAAAGCATTTCTATTCCTATATTAAATTAAGATAAATATTTTTTGGGGGAAGGGGGTTGGGGCAACCTGAGTCCTGGGGACGCTTAGAAATGCCACTTGGTTACACATAGCCCACTAGATATCAGCTATAATAGATATCATCACAGTTGAAAGAGGATTGGATGGCAGAAATTGTTATGCTTTTTAAACAATTACCAAGTGGCTTCAGTCAAGTACCAGCTGGTTAACAGGATACTGGAGAACCTAAGTTGTTATCCTTGTAAAATCAATGCCGAGAGGTTTGACCAGAGACCAGCTGGTAGACAAGATCCTCAAGCAACTAAGTTGTTATCCTTGTAAAATATAGTTGTTTCTTTATTTTTTATTTTGAATAGTTAGTATTTATAATGGTATATTTGTTACAGATAAAAATTTAATCAAAATATTGTAATTAATATTTCAGGAGGTAAAAAATGTCCAGCCTGTGATAAAAAGATTTACCATGAAAAATGGCGGGTGTCTGCGGAGGTGATGGAAAATCGCTGGGCTCATAAACAGGCTAAACAACGCGAGTTGGAGGAGGTCAAGGACTTTATGAACGATTAACTTCAATGACAACCTTGTAATAAGTGATATAACCAATTAAATGATGGGACTGTGATTCATTTTATCCAAATAGCTTTGTATTAGGCTGTGAATTTAACCAATCAAATTTATCTTTGGCTGTTTTTCATTCATGTGTTCATATTTATAAAACAAACCGTATGTAGAACTAGAAGTATGTTGTTTGGTGGGTTCGAAATTCACACAATATCATGATAATTTATGACTTAAAGTTGTCCTAAAGTGAAACACGGTTGACGTTAAAAAAAAAAACTGATGGGAAAGTTGAAATATTATCTGATATAAAAAGGAAGGTATAAGAATACAAGTCATTGAAATATTTAATTGTATTGAAACAGAGTTTATTTCTTAAATGATATATTTACTTGTTGTGTTTTTTTAACTGTAAACTTAAAATTTCTTGTATGAGGTTTTATAACAGATACTCTCTTATAGAAGCACTGGCCTAGGTTTTCTGTGAAAAACTTACTGCCAGACGAGGTTTATATCAATTGTATATTTTCTTGTTTGTGGTCAGTTTACTGTTTTATCCTACATTTTACTATCAGTTGACTCTTTCTTTAAAATTTGAAGTACCCTAAGGAGTAAAGAGGAGAGAAAATAGCATTGATCCACTCATATAATCAGTAATTTGAAATGATATAATATAACAATGAATGATATTTTAATTGTAAAAAACACTGTATTATATATATATCTCTATTCTTCACAATATATTTATGTCAAATTTTTAATTTTTAAGTCTTTCTGATCAAACTTCTGACATTATACAAGCTTCACAACTTACTGAAGTTTAAAGGTATCAGACGCCAGTAACGATAGTGACGTCGTACACGCCGCGTGACAATAGTGACGTCGTACACGCTCCGTGACGATAGTGACGTCGTACACGCCCCTTGACGATAGTCAAGTCGCACATGCCTCGTGACAATAGTCACGTTGTCCATGCCTCGTGAAATTAGTGACGTCATACATATCTAGTGACGTCTTACATGCCTCGTAACGATGCTGACGTACAGGCCTCATGGCGATAGTGGAGTTGTGCACTCCTCGTGAAGTTCGTGACGTCACCCCGGTTCAATGAGCAAGGTGACATCATGTAACCCTCTTGAAGCTATTTATATTCCCTTTATGAAATGGACTATAACATAAGCGTCTTCTGGAAGCAGACGTACTTGTCGTCCACAACGAAGTACGATTTTCGATCTGGTGTAAGGAGTGGGGGTATCGTAGCCTACAGTACAAAATAAAAGCGGATACACGAGGTATGGATCGGTATGGCTTCTTCTATTTTCGGACAGGACACAATACCTGGTTTATCCCACATTTATCTTTCCCGGATGATCTGTACCTATTTACAGCTGGGTGGATAGGAATTTTGAGTAAAGCGATGAATTACTCAAGGTCGAGAATTGAACCCACGGCCTCCATTTGATGGACGTAACCAAGCAAATGACGTCATGACTGAATAGAAGCAACACGGCAACTAGCAATACATGTAGGCCTATATGAGCTAAATACAGAATGAAAATCTTTAAATCCACGGTCCCCCGATCATCAAGATGTGCCACTGACTTTTAACTCAATCGTCGATAAATCGAATTTTACCAATTAGTTTTATGTGAATGAGAATATCATTAAGTTTCTAACTGGTAACAGTTAAACAAGAAAACTCGCCCTCATCTTTTATAAAAAATATCAAAAGTCGTTTGTTTGCGGATATTTTAAATCACGAAGTTAACCTCCGAGACAATAGAATTTAGTAGCAGTTGATAGACAGACAACATTACACCAATTTAAACCATAGTTTTGAAGGTCAAATGAAGGTCACCAGATAAACAGTATCTAATTAAGATAAGTTGATGCTAAACAATTAGAAATTTTAATTAGATGACGATCTGTACCAGGTTCTGTTTCAGTCCACATACAACCAACATACAGGTACGTTCTGTTTTATATACTCGTCAAATATCTACTTTATGGTTTTACTGGGGAACCATAGCCGAGACGCAAGACACATTGGAAGACAGAAATTAAGTTTGTTTTTTCTTGTAAGTGTTTAACATTATAAGGTACGAACAGGGGTAGACTGAGCGGTTGTGAAGGTATTGATAAATAGCCCAATTCGCACTAGGAAATTGAGTAGGCCTATAGGTAGGGAAGCTTCCCAGTTCGCCAAATCAATGCAACCAGACGAGGTAAGGTGTTCGGTTTGGTGTGAACAGTGGCGGAGCCAGGTTTACGCCCGAGGGGGCGAAATACCTGAAGTTGCCCGAATTTCTAACCAAGTTACGATATTTTTGCCCACTTTTTGCACACTCCGCCACCGATACAGTGGAAAATAAAAGAAGCGATTCATAAATGAGGATTTCGAGGAACTCTGATAAATCATCTGTATGGCTAATTAGATAAGATTTATTGTGTATACGCCTCTTGTGGGCAACATACAAATATAAAAACAATAATTTAAAAAGATTGTATGAAGATAAGAGTTATAAGGTTGAATTCAACTCTCAAGTAATTGAGTTGTGAGTTATGTTCAGACTCGTGACCAATTTCATCAATCGCAACCATAGTAACTGGTAATCACTATATTGTGAGGGCACTTTAAGTAAAAGTGTTTATTAAAAACAAGGCAAAGATTTCATGATTTGGTATATTAATTTGATTTGATAAAAACTCAAAAAAGTGGTTTTTTTTTCTCGTTTATCATCGAGTAAGTTGAGTACATTTCCTTCTAATACGACAGCTCTCACCGGAACTTCGTTATTCGCTCCGAGGCAATTTAAATCCCGGATCCTTCACTGTTGTGTGTTAAACGTCCACCGCACTGCATCGTTTCACTATAACCATCAGTGGTGCCAGTGGGTGTAACCCGAGTCTTGGGAGGCTTTACAGAAACTGCTGGGATTCGTGCTGCCAATTTCAGACAAAACAACAAAGGCATAGTGGAAACTTCCAACCAGATGCAATGTGATATGGACATATATCGGGTGTCTCAAAAAACGTCCCAAAGTTCGGCGGGAAGTATTTATGCTTTTGATCTCTTTCAAAATTCTTACAGATATACTTTAAGATGTCGTTATCTAACCCTGAAAGTCATTGAATAAAATTTGTACAAGTACTGCCGGAAACAAATAACATGTCAAAAAATGCAATATCAAAATGAAGTGCGTCTATACCCTATTATAGCGCGACGGAGAAAAACCAAGTTATAAATCAAAATAATTCAAAAAATTTTCTAAACACGTTTCATTTAATGTGTTCTTTAAGCGATAAAAAAAATTCCAAAACTATTTTAAGTTTAAGAAAACTGTAAACAAGTTTTGTCAGCTGTGAATGTAATTTTATAAAATATTGGTCATATCACTTAGTTCCGTTTGGAGTCCACCCGGATGTTTCTGGGGGTATTTAAATAACTTCAAGTCGTCATAATACTTTACTTTAATTTCAGAAACTAAATGAAAATGTTGTGGATTTTCTTACTCCTTGGTTTAACATGTCAGAGTTGGGCCAGAAAGTAAGTTTTGTTATTTTTCATTTACATTGTAACATCTATGACTATACGAAAGCATTAGTACCTTCTTTTTGGCCGAATGTTTTGATAGGGGAATTGCTTCGCTTTACTAGGGATCCGCGTTGGCTCTGTGAGTTAGACGCTTGCTCGCTATCCTGAAGGTCCAGGGTTCAATCCCGACTATGGTAGAGATAATACCTTCGGATTTTTTAACCCAGTTCCCCCGGTCAGTGATGCATTTAAGAGGGGCTGACATGGAAAAGGCGTCTAGTCGTTCAGATGTACACGTTAAAAATCCCTCGACAGTTGGAAATCGGAAAAGAGGAGGGTTAATGCCACTGTCCTGGCAGAAATTCCCTCAATGCACCCTGCATGGGGTTGTCCGTCTTCATTAGCCCACATGGTGCAGAAAAGTAGGACGTAAAACTCCATTCATTCCCTTACACTTTACTAGTCTCCTTAGAGAGGCACGCGGTTTTTCTGAATAATGAGCACCAACCACCGACATGCTTTTGAGTAGAGTTAAAGGGATTGTTATAAGCACTATTTATCTGGGACACTGATAGCATCAATTTACACCATTGCACCATCCGGTGTCTGTGGTTTTTTAAATTCCACTAAAAGTAAAAGCTTTATGACGTCACATATGGTTCAGCATTTTATGATTTCAGGAATCGGTTATCTAAATATTGGAATGTTGAAAATTGATGCCATCAGTGTCCACAATACACGTAAAATGTTTACAAAACCTATTTATACAATCCCTGTAAACTGAGAACATTTAAAATTACAACGACCTGATTTATACTTCCTTATATTATTCCACACACATTTCAGTACCTATTTTATCACGACACCGTCCAAAATTTACCAAGGTGAGGATTTCTCTGTGGGGGTGCATATTCTAGACCCCACCCCCACCCTGACTAGAGTTAGAGCCCAGTTGGTCGAGGTGCTGAGAAACGGAACAAAGACTTCCAGGAATACTAAAAGCAGCAGATCCGGTGACTTTAAAAAAGGTAAATGTTCTTAAGAATTTCTTTTGTTGAAATTTAGAGACGAGCTCGTTAAGAGTAATTCATGAGTCAGAAATAAATAAATTGATATAACTAAACAATACAATAACATTAGGAGGCTGAGAGTATATAGTTAACAGAAAACACAAGGGATATATTATAGTATAACACTCTTCTATAATAACAAAGTATATAACATTTCAACACAATTTACACGTGTTGTCATCTGATGAAATGATGAGAGTGTAAACAAGATAATATATAGCAAAATTATGACACGTGTAAATTGTGTTGAAACGATATGTATTTGTTATTAAAGAAGTGTGTTATACCATAATATATTCTCTTGTGTTTTTGCTATATATACTCTCAGCTTCTAATCTTATAAATGAATGGAGTTTTACGTCCTGCTCTTCTGCATATTATTGAGCCAATGAAATCACTATGGTTGGAGAGTAGTAAGTAGTTGGTCAAGTTTTTATTTTTATTTTCAGGTACACCAGGTAGTCTGACACTCAAGGTAAGGCTCATCTAGCCCAATCAACATTGGTCAGTGTCGATTCTCTAAAACATTAACCGAGGGTGGGTGGGAAGAGAGAGTAGGGACAACAAAAAGGTCATGTCGTACCTCATAGGAAATTCTTTCCGTATGATAAGGAGTTATAAAGAAAGGGGGGGGGGGGGGGGCACGGCCAATTCCCGATTGAGTGAATTTTTGAAACCAACCCCTCCCCCCAATCCCCAGCCCCGCCCTTTCGGAGATAGTATTAAATGAGTTGATCGTGTATCTGGAGTAGATCAATACAATACCTAGAGTTGTGACCAAAAACCAGCTGGTAAACAGGATCCTAAACTAGGCCTATATAGTTATCCTTGTAAAAAAAAGTTGTTTCCTTCTTTCATTTGAAAACATGTAGCAACTTGCCTTTTTCAGCTTCCTTCAAAAACTATTTTGACGTCACAATATGTACTGAAAGTTCCCGGCAAACAAGGAGTGGTGTTTGAAAATGAAAAATACCTGAGCGTTTCCCGCCAAAAAATGACGACGTTGATTCAAACGGACAAGGCCATGTATAAAGGGAGACAAACAGGTAAGATTTTATAAACATCTCAACATGTGAATCATATGTTCGTGGCCGTAACCAGGAATTTTTTGGCGAGGGGTCACGTGGCAGGTGCGCTTCAGACGTTAACCCCTTTACTGTACACATAAAAAAGGGGATGTATTTAGCGGATATCATATTTATATTTTATAAACAAAATCTCTCATTTCCCTTGTCTCTAACTTGGCAAAGATCTATATGCATGACTTTGCATTATATTATTTCGTTTTATTTTTTTGTGTGGGCTACTGTATTTTTGAGTCATGAAACTGAATGGTGTTACCTAGTCCGAAACATCTGCCTCTATTCCAGCTTCTGATCGATATTTTTATAGTTGTCAGCTGGAATAGAGTCACAAGAAAAACACCCTTTTAAATGGGGATTTTCCACACCTCCAAAGATCTAACATAATATTGAATTATCTCCGAATGATTGTAAATTAGTGTTGGACATCACCGTAATTCCGTTTTGTGACTCGGTGACCTTTCAACTTTTGGCTGCGCACGCAGTTTTAAATGGCCTCGGCTAGATCAGTTTCGCCAAAAAAAACTTTGATGGAACCGACATAAATGGTGTAGGGATAAAATGATGGTATGACTGAACTACAAAAATATTCCAGAAAGACCTGGGTTTTGCAGATCTCGGGTTTATATAGGTTTAAAACCCCCGCATATGTGTAATGTCCTCATTTAACAGTGCTTATTTTTTCTGTCTCTACACCAGCTGACATCTAGGTTCATATTTTTCAGTGAATTTCCGGGTGGTGACGATTTATCCTAATTTAAAACCGTTTAAAGGAGAAGTGGATGTCGATATTACGGTATGGAAACATTTTGTTTGCACGAAATATTTCGACATCTGTCTTGTGCAATCTTTCAATGGAGTATTTTTTATTGGATTGGGGTGGGGGCGCTCCGTTCTTTAGTGGGGCATTCCCCCCGTTGCCACCCTTGCCAGGCCCGAAACACTATGTTATAGAATAAACTTGTAGTACATCTGGATTAACGTTTGTAAACGTAGTATGTAATATATTCAGAAGTAGAATTATCCGCGTTTGAATATTAAAATGACGACTCGTCAATTTAAGATAATCTGTAAAGACATATATAGAAATAGTGTGTAAAATTCATAGTTTGAAGTATTTTTAAAGGAATTTTTGTACATTTCTAGCATTTCTGAAGACTATTTACATATATTCAAGATTAAAATCACCACCCCCCCCCCCCCCCACCCCCCAAAATGGCACACATGTCCCTTTATAGCTAACTTTGTGGTTATTATACATTTCTGTTATTTCAGGACGATAAAGGTAATAGAATGAAACAGTGGAAGGGAAGGTCCTCATCAACTGGTGTCATTCTAGAGAGACTACATCTTAGTGAGGAACCCAGAACGGGAACCTGGTTTATAAAAGTTCGAATCCCCAGTCTTGTAAGTTGTGTTAATCATATTCTTAGGCGTAGGGTAGGAGCCGAATTAAATGAGAAAGGGGACTTGATTTATTACAGTTCGAATCACCAGTCTTTTGTAAATATAACATTCTTCATATTCATAGACGTAAGGTATAGGGGCGTAAAATAACGAGGACGGGAACATCGTTCATTACAGTTCGAATCCCTGGTAAGTGTACCAAGATTGTAGAAGATACATCTGGAATCTGAACATTAAGGAGTTGGAATTCCTAATTTTTAACGCCATAACTTTACGTTAAAGGTTACTTTACCTTTCAAAGTTTGTTATGGAAGCTGTTAGAAAACTACTGTACGGATTTGAGTAAAATAAACGCCTAATAGTAGAGAAATAATCTCCTATGTTTTTCTAAATATTTCAACTACATGTAACGAGTCGTTATAAAGCCAATCGCCGAATCTAGGTCAAACTGCTTAATTAACAATTAGTACTCTCAGTTTTTAATTTTCCCTTTTAAAATAAATTCAGTTTGATCAAGAATATATATAGATATAAATAGCATACTTTAGAAATATTTTCAGGTATAATTTACGACGTTTGATAATGAAAATGAAATGAGGATGCCCCTTTTAGTGGAATTGCAGGAACCACAGACGTCTGATTGAAAGTTTGAATGGTGCAAATTGATGGCATCAGTGTACCCGTAACATGAAATAAAATACATAAAATTTATAGAAAACCTCTTCACAATCCCTTTAAGTAGTCTTTCAATCAACTATTTTGTATTACAGAGTGGCTACAGTAAACAACAATCATTTCTTGTTCAACATTATGGTGAGTAAAGTTCGAATTTTCTTTTGTTCAGTGAACAATAAAGTAAAAAGGATATTGATATCAAGAACGACCACGTGATAGGAACGGTATCGTGTTGTGAATTAGGAGCTATGGTTTCAAAAATCCATCAAAAATATATCGGAGCCCTGACTGTGAAGGTATTTCATAATTTCCAAAGATGAGTATAAAATGACCATGTTGAGTTCGTTTCATTTTATTTGGGGTGGTGGTGGTTCATACTTCTTATGACGAGTTCCTTTCAAGTTTTTTTTAAGGGAGGAGGGGGGGGGGGGGGGGGGCAATACCTCATGGTACCCAAAATCTACCCCCTGTTTGACCTATATACTCTCTGCTTGACTTACATTTTAAACTTTTATTTAATTTTCAGAATTACCTAAATTTGAAGTTAAAGTTGAGTTACCTCCCTTTGGACTACATTCAGACACAGAAATTCATGGTACTGTGAAAGCAACGTAAGTAGGATTGAGATGGCAATTTTTGGACATTTGTGCATAAAGTGAATCATGTTCACATCGTTTCCTACCATGCCATAGGCTGTGTATTCGCTTCCTCTATTTTCTACCGTATAGATAATCCCGCACCGTTCACTGCGCCAGACACAGTACCTCCTCTTCACAGCTTCATAAGAAGGTAACTGAAGTGCCGAACAAAGTAAAATTAGAAAAGGAAGAAAGTAGGAAAATAGAATCTGAAATTTGGTTGATGTTCATTTTTATACGCCCACACATAAGTATGGGCGTATATTGTAGTTGCCCCTGTCGTCCGTTCACATTTACCTCGTGCTCACTCTACAGACTACAATTCTCTATTGATTCTTTTGATCTTTTGTATGTGTGTCAATATCATTATGAAGATGTGCACTATTGAATTTGGTGAGGATCCGATGATTTTCTTGAGAGATATCGTATAAAACTCTGATATCACTTTTTTTTCACTTTTTTGGCTCATGCTAACTCTACAGGCTACGAAATAGAGTTTGTTTTACAGTTCACATTTAGCTCTTTATCAAGCTGCTGGTGGGCGTATTCCTGACTTGCATATTTTCTTAACTTTTTTAGATATACATTTGGCAAGCCTGTCGAAGGTCATTTGGATCTGAGAGCCTATGCTGGAGTAATCAGGGACTCGTGTGGTATGGAAGCCAAGTCCGTGCAACAAGTTTCAAAGGTAATGGAAAGTGTTTTAGAGGCGTCATAATTGTTGAATTGAAGATATACCGTTGAGCTAATAGCTAACGCCAGAAAGTGGGCAAGGAGGTTTTTTTGCCAAACAGCAACAATAGCCTATTATTCGCCAGCCAAATCAACAGATTTTGTCTTGTTCTTTCAGATCAATGGCGAAGAGAAATTTATATTTTCTGTGGCCGACATCAAGAAATCGAGAAGTTATTGGAATAATTTGTCTAATGTCCAGATTGTAGCCCGAGTAACTGAGAAGGTGACTGGTAAAACGCTGAACGGAACGGGAGAGATAAGTATCTACCAGTCTAAATATAAAGTCGATTTTCTCCCTATTACACCATCAACATTTAAACCCGGACTACCCTACACTGCTTATGTAAGTTTCTTTAAACAGTATTACTCTACTTTTAGTTTTGCTATCCCACAATTCCTTATTTTATCAAGAAATGGGTTCTACATGGCACGTTTTTATTGATTAAAAATATTACTACCTACTATACTTTCATTTTGCTGACTAAACCGGAACTGCCCTACATTGCTTGTATAAGCTTATAGATATGTTGTTTTAAAGGATATTACCGTCTTGATATTTGCTAAAAGAAGTTTATTTCAGCTATCTATATAATATTTGTTTAAATATTTACTTCACCAGCTGACAGCTGACAATTTAAGCTATTTGTATAGTAGTCGAAATATTTTCTATACTAGCCTAGGGTAGGACCTAGGGTAAGAACTATGGTAAGACCTAAAGTAAGACCTAGGTTAAGGCCTAGGGTAAGACCTAGGTTAAGGCCTAGGGTAAGGCCTAGGGTAAGGCCTAGGGTATAGCCTAGAAATTAATGTATAATGGTCGTCTCAATATCTACTCTACCAGCTGATAGAGCTCAATTTAAGCTATCTGTATAGTCGTCTAAATATTTACTATACCAGCTGATAGAGCTCAATTTCAGCTGTCTGTATAGTCATCTAAATATTTACTATACCAGTTGATAGAGCTCAATTTCGGCTATCTGTATAGTCATCTAAATATTTACTTTACCAGCTGATAGAGCTCAATTTCAGCTATCTGTATAGTCATCTAAATATTTACTATACCAGCTGATAGAGCTCAATTTCAGCTATGTAAATATTTATTTTACCAGCTTTTAAGACTCATTTTCAGCTATTGGTACAATCCCTTTAAGACGTGTCTTGAATATGTCCACTGAATTTGTATCATTAAAAGTACCCGCCATGTTTCTTGAAGGCCCCAACATTGATATGGTTTAATTGGATTTTTGCTTTCGCAGGTTAAAGTCACAACACAAGATGGCGTCCCGGTCACAGCACAGACATCACGTGATAAAATAGAAGTGTACACATGCGCAGACTTCACCAGACAAGATCCAGACCAAAATAAATATGCCTGTCACCAATTCCAGGGCACCTACGCTCTACCCAAACAATCGCTGAGCCCCACTCCCTCGGGAATCGCCAAAGTTGACATCGGCGAGATTCCTGTCAATACCACCAGCATTAAAATGAAGGTACGATTTTAAAATCAAGCGCATATTAATTTAAAAGTTTTTTTTTATCATATGATCATCTTATTCAATTCTTATTCTTGAAAAGGTCCATGATAACAACGTTCACACACATTAATGCACACAAAATCTATAGAAAAAAGTCGTGGCATATTAAAGGGAAATAATCGCCTTTTGGGGTGGGGGTCGATTTAACACTTAGAAAATGGTTAGTACCCCAACTTCATTTCTGGAAAATTTAGATATATGGTTTTTACACGTCTTCCCCAAAACATGTATCAGAATACGCCATATGGATTCCATTTTTCAAAAATTTTCTTGGGTTAAACCCTCTAAGACGCACCACGGGATTCATGCGTCAATTGCGCGTCCACAAAAGTACTGCATTTTGAATCTCAACCTCGACTGTTGCTCCACCTATTTGTACCCCAGTCTCTGGTTGCTAGCGCCGCCACTGTCGATAAGGCATAGTATTTACCGATGTCCTTCAAAGAATACATCTTGAATTCATGGCAAATGCTTTGTTCGGATTATCCTCTCATATATCTATATATTCGACTCACTAAGGTTCTTATTCTCAAATGTGTTCTTAGGATTAAAAAAAATCGCTTTAAAGGGACAGGTGCGTCCATTGGGGGTGGGGGTGATTTGAGTCTTGAATACATGTGAGCAGTCATCAGAAGTACTAGAAATGTATGAAAATCACATAATTCCTTTAAAAATTTCTCAAACTAGGAATTTCTTTTCTTTTTTCTATAGATATCTTTTCTATATATGGCAATGTCTCAAGAAAAGACACCCGTCTTTTTTAACTTTCAAACGCGGATAATTCTTGACACTCGTGGGTTTAAAGGCTAAAATTTCGACGGTGAGCTGTGAACACTATTTCTGATTGGCTTCGCTAAAATAATTCCCATTTT
>NW_008709220.1:1666109-1679676 GCF_000327385.1 Lottia gigantea
TATTCTTGAAAATGTCCATGATAACAACGTTCACACACATTAATGCACACAAAATCTTTGAAATTTCAAAATTTTATCTATAGAAAAAAGTCGTGGCATATAAAAGGGAAATAATCGCCTTTTGGGNTGGGGGTCGATTTAACACTTAGAAAATGGTTAGTACCCCAACTTCATTTCTGGAAAATTTAGATATATGGTTTTTACACGTCTTCCCCAAAACATGTATCAGAATACGCAATATGGATTCCATTTTTCAAAAATTTTCTTGGGTTAAACCCTCTAAGACGCACCACGGGATTCATGCGTCAATTGCGCGTCCACAAAAGTACTGCATTTTGAATCTCCCGTTAATGAGTTATTTCGAAATGTCCTGTCAGACAGCAATACGTCGAAGTCACTAAAGAACCATATTAATATGTGTCTATTGTAGGCGTGGTTTCATATTATTATGTGTCTATTGTAGGCGTGGTTTCATATTATTATGTGTCTATTGTAGACGTAGTTTCATATTAATATGTTTCTATTGTAGGCGTGGTTTCATATTATTATGTGTCCATTGTAGGTGTGGTTTCATATTATTATGTGTCTATTGTAGGCGTGGTTTCATATTATTATGTGTGCCATTGTAGGCGTGGTTTCATATTATTATGTGTCTATTGTAGGCGTGGTTTCATATTATTATGTGTCTATTGTAGACGCGGTTTCATATTAATATGTTTCTATTGTAGGCGTGGTTTCATATTATTATGTGTCTATTGTAGGCGTGGTTTCATATAATTATGTGTCTATTGTAGGTGTGGTTTCATATTAATATGTGTCTATTGTAGGCGTGGTTTCATATTAATATGTATCTATTGTAGGCTTGGTTTCATATTATTATGTGTCTATTGTAGGCGTGGTTTCATATTAATATGTGTCTATTGTAGGTGTGGTTTTATATTAGTATGTGTCTATTGTAGGCGTGGTTTCATATTATTATGTGTCTATTGTAGGCCTGGTTTCATATTATTATGTGTCTATTGTAGACGTGGTTTCATATTAATATTTTTTTATTGTAGGCGTGGTTTCATATTAATATGTGTCTATTGTAGGCTTGGTTTCATATTATTATGTGTCTATTGTAGGCTTGGTTTCATATTATTATGTGTCTATTGTAGGCGTGGTTTCATATTATTATGTGTCTATTGTAGGCGTGGTTTCATATTATGTGTCTATTGTAGGCGTGGTTTCATATTATTATTTATGCCAATTGTAGGCGTGGTTTCATATTATTAGTATGCGTCTATTGTAGGCGTGGGTTCATATTATTATGTGTCTATTGTAGGCGTGGTTTAAAGAAATCCAGCAACAGTATACAGTATCGTCTGCCTACTCTAAAAGTAATAACTATATACAGATCTCCATCAAACCTTCAACTAACAAAATCAAGGTAAATCAACATATTTTTTTTAAGAAAACTAATCTTTAGCTTCAGCCTGTATGTGATTTGGAGGGGTCCATGTCTATTTTTTTTTTACGACAGCTGTATTTGCAGAACGAGAAGTTAAAGCACGATTTGCCAACGGCTTGGTTACCATCCATTTTGTCACCGACCAATTCAATAAAATATGTTTCTATCAACAGGTTGATCAGGAATTGGAGTTTAGCATTTTAACAACAGAACCAGTCGATAGAGTTCATTATATGGTAGGTTTTAATTCCTTGAATCCTCCTTGATACAGCATTTTTAGCAGGTCCGATAACTTTTATTCTGTGAATATTTTCGCTCCCAGTAAAGACTCATTTCATTTCCTTTTGTTCATTTGATTAACTGAGAAATTAGTTTTTGGAATCAATCTCCATTGCAAATTACATTTCTAGCAAGTCAAATCACCTGTTTGTAATATTATCCCAAGCGCCAACAGCAGTAAGATATGAGGAGGTTTTTGTCTATTTTCCTTCCAGATTAAAGCTAGAGGAAAAGTTCACTCTGTGGAAAGCCACAATATGTTGAATCCCCAGTCCTCCACCGTGAAGATCCCCGTGACGACCAGCATGTCCCCCTCATCTCATATTCTGGTTTATTATACACGAGGTACTGGAGAGATTGTCGCCGATGGTTTGACCTTCTCGGTTGATCGTCTGTTTAATCACGAGGTCAGTATGATTAATTTACAAGCAGTGGTGGTGCCAATGGGGAAAGAGGGAATTTGCAACCCCAATTGTACCCCCCTCTTTGTTTTTAACAAATTTAATATTCATGATTTTTATACGTTTTATACGTTTTATCCCCCCTTTGAATCAGTTTCCCCCCTATTTGTACCCCAAGTTTCTGGGGTCTGGAGCCGCCACTGTTTGCAAGCAAGGTGTCCATGGCTCATTGGAAAGGTGTCCTTCTTTAAAACAAATGTCAAGGTTTGGTAATTGTCTGGTGCACGTTACGAACGCCATGGAACCGTGATGGTCGTGAGAAAAACGATCTTACATCCAGTGGTTGTGTCAGCCTCCCAAGACTGGGGGTACAAATAGGGGACAAAGTTGACTCAATTGGGGGACAACTGTCGAGGCTGAATTCAAATGTGGCTACTCACTGGAGACGTCTTGTCGGATGTCTCTTATAAAACGTCAAAGAGGGTTCTCCCAACACAATTTTCGGAAATTAGATCGATTTGGTGCGTGTTGACAACTATTTTGGGGTAGAAATGTATAAAAATCATATAACATATTATTTGAATTTGTTAAAAATAAAGTTGGCAGGGGGTACAATTGGGGATGCAAACCAACTTTCTAAGGGGGCGCCCCCCTGTATCCCCAGTGGCGCCACCACTGCTAACATCTCCACAAACGCACATGCGTGACAAAGGCTAAAATGATTACTTTACACCGTCGAGAATTTCTCCTTGTATTTGATTGAAAGATCATGTTGAATACAGATGACTGTTCTCACAAGTTTGACTGTATATTGATCATTCCACACTTCATTTCTAATTTATTCCAGGTATCATTGAAGTATAACCGAGAAAAGGCCACCCCTGATGATTCTATAGACCTTATTGTATCTGGTAAACCTCGAGCCCAGGTGTTCGTCCTGGCGGTAGATCAGAGTGTCTTACTGCTGAAATCCGGTAATGATTTAACTCAAGATAAGGTAAAAGGTTCTTTAGTTTTCGGTCATAAAGAGGTCTGTATTTTCAGAGGTTAAAAAGTGAGGCAGTGCTTCGCTAACATGATGATCAGAAATCAATCTTCCGAGATTTTAATCGGTTTGTCCCTTTTTGTTTGCCGGTCAATCGTATATGACGTTACTGTCGCATGATAATATCCAATGGTCTTTGCGAAAGTTATGTATTAAAACGTTTAGTTTTAGTGGAATTGCAGGAACCACAGACGTCTGATTGAAAATTGGAATGGTGCTAATCGATGATATCAGTGCCCCCGATACACATAAAAACCTTTCACAATCCCTTTGAGTCTCTTAATCAGAAGTAGTATCTCTGTCATCTCTATTTATTCCCACTGTGCGCTACTTTTTGATCATCAAGTTTTCAACTGTTTTATACTTTTTGTCTCCTGCATTTTTCGACATATTAACCACATTAAGGTATTGGAAATGAGAATTCAAAACTCCATTTCATTCATTCATCTATAATATTGATTTCTAATTATCAGGTGAAAGCAGAAATGGAAATGTTTAGTGATGTACCTAATGCCATTAAATATCCAAATTGGAGATACGGCTACCAATCCTCGGCCTCGCGATTTCAACAATTTTTTCAGGTATAGTAGAGAATAAGAGAGTGGGGATATTTCTGCTTTGAGTGGAAATGCATTTAGTAATTGAGCCCACTATATCTGGTGGAAAGGGTATTTTATTCTAATAACTAGGGACCACCTATATTCATAGACCGTTTGGGATTATTCCCTTGAGTGGTCTCTTATTGTATATGATATAATAACTCTAGAGTGGTAATAGTGTGTGATCGTATGCCTCTAGGATGGTAAAGCTAAAACCCTTCTAGGGTCATGTTATCACAAGTCCTTACCACTCTAGGGCTATGAGATTGCATAACCTTACCACCCTAGGGTCATGAGACCACGTAACCTTACAACCTTGCGGTCATGAGATCACACAATCTTACCACCCTAGGTCATAATACCACATGCCCTTACAACCTTGGGGTCATGAGATCACACAATCTTACCACCCTAGGTCATAATACCACATGCCCTTACAACCTTGGGGTCATGAGATCACACAATCTTACCACCCTAGGTCATAATACCACATGCCCTTACAACCTTGGGGTCATGAGATCACACAATCTTACCACCCTAGGTCATAATACCACATGCCCTTACAACCTTGGGGTCATGAGATCACACAATCTTACCACCCTAGGTCATAATACCACATGCCCTTACAACCTTGGGGTCATGAGATCACACAATCTTACCACCCTAGGTCATAATACCACATGCCCTTACAACCTTGGGGTCATGAGATCACCTATCACTCTAGGATCATAAATTCACATAATTTTACCACTCTAGGTTCATATCACAAACACTTACCACCCTAGGGTCATGGGAATACAAGCCCTTACCACACTGGGGTCGTGAGATTACAAGCCCTTACTACCTAAGTCATGAGATTACAAGCCCTTAACACCTAGGGTCCTAGGTCATGGGATTATAAGCCCTTGCCACCCTAGGTTCATCAGATCACATAACCTTACCACCCTTGGGTCTTGATATCACAAGCCCTTCCACCCCAGGGTCATGGGATTATAAGCCCTTGCCACCCTAGGTTCATCAGATCAAATAACCTTACCACCCATGGGTCATAAGATTACAAGCCCTTACCCCCCTAGGGTCGTGAGATCGCAAGCCTTTCACACTCTAGGTTCATTAGATCATATAACCTCACCACCCTAGGGTTATAAGATTACAAGCCCTATTCACCCTAGGGTAAATGAATCACGTAACCTTACCACCCTAGGGTCATGAGAATATAACCCTTACCACTCTAGGGTCAAGGGATCACATAAACTTACCAACCTAGGTTAATCAGATCACATAACCTTACCACCCTAGGGTCATAATATCACAAACCTTGACCACCCTTGGATCATGAGATCACAAGCTCTTACCACTCTAGGGCCATGCGATTACAAGCCTTTACCACCCTTGGTTCATTAGATCACACAACCTTACCATCCTAGGGAAATGAGACTACATAACCTTACCACCCTAGGTACACAATATCACGTGCCCTCACCACTTTAGTTTCATGGGATTACAAGCCCTTACCACCCTAGGGTCATGGGATCACATGCCCTTACCACCCTAGGTCATGGGATCACGTAACCTTACCAACCTAGGTTCATCAGATCACCTAACCTTACCTTCCTAGGGTCATGTGATTACAAGCCCTTACCACCCTAGGGTCATGAGATTACAAGCCCTTATCTCCTAGAACCATGGGATAACATAACCTTACCACCTAGGTACTTTAGATCACATAACATTATTATCGTAGGGTCATAATATCACAAATCCTTACCACCCTAGGGTCATGAGATTACAAGCCCTTACCAGCCTAGGGTCATGGTATTATAAGCCCTTATCACCCTTATGTTATGTAAGGGTATGAGATCTAATGACTCTGGGGTGATAAGGGTATGAAATCTAATGACTCTAGGGTCATAAGGGTATGAAATCTAATGACTCTAGGGTGATAAGGGTATGAAATCTAATGACTCTAGGGTGATAAGGGTATGAAATCTAATGTCTCTAGGGTGGTAAGTGTATGAAATCTAATGTCTCTAGGGTCATAAGGGTATGTAATCTAATGTCTCTAGGGTGATAAGGGTATGTAATCTAATGTCTCTAGGGTAGTAAGGGTATGAGATCTAATGTCTCTAGGGTGGTAAGGGTATGTAATCTAATGACTCTAGGGTGGTAAGGGTATGTAATCTAATGACTCTAGGGTGGTAAGTGTATGAAATCTAATGACTTTAGAATGGTAAGGGTATGTAATCTAATGGCTGTAGGGTGGTAAGGGTATGTAATCTAATGTCTCTAGGGTGGTAAGGGTGTGTAATCTAATGTCTCTAGGGTGATAAGGGTATGAAATCTAATGACTCTAGGGTGATAAGTGTATGAAATCTAATGACTCTAGGGTGATAAGGGTATGTAATCTAATGACTCTAGGGTGATAAGTGTATGAAATCTAATGACTGTAGGGTGGTAAGGGTATGTAATCTAATGTCTCTAGGGTGGTAAGGGTATGTAATCTAATGACTCTAGGGCAGTAAGGGTATGTAATCTAATGACTGTAGTGTAGTTAGGGTATGTAATCTAATAACTGTAGGGTGGTAAGGGTATGTAATTTAATGTCTCTAGGGTGGTAAGGGTATGTAATCTAATGACTTTAGAATGGTAAAGGTATGTAATCTAATGACTCTAGGGTGGTAAGGGTATGTAATCTAATGACTCTAGGGTGGTAAGTGTATGAAATCTAATGACTTTAGAATGGTAAAGGTATGTAATCTAATGACTCTAGGGTGGTAAGGGTATGTAATCTAATGACTCTAGGGTGGTAAGGGTATGTAATCTAATGACTCTAGGGTGGTAAGGGTATGTAATCTTATGGCTGTAGGGTGGTAAGGGTATGTAATCTAATGACTCTAGGGTGGTAAGGGTATGTAATCCTACGGCTGTAGGGTGGTAAGGGTATGTAATCTAATGACTCTAAGGTGGTAAGGGTATGTAATCTAATGACTCTAGGTTGGTAAGGGTATGTAATCTAATGAGTCTAGGGTAGTTAGGGTATGAAATCTAATGACTCTAGGGTGATAAGGGTATGTAATCTAATGACTCTAGGGTGATAAGGGTATGAAATCTAATGACTGTAGGGTGGTAAGGGTATGTAATCTTATGGCCGTAGGGTGGTAAGGGTATGTAATGTAATGACTAGGGTGGTAAGGGTATGTAATTTAATGTCTCTAGGGTGGTAAGGGTATGTAATCTTATGGCTGTAGGGTGGTAAGGGTATGTAATCTAATGTCTTTAGGGTGATAAGGGTGTGTAATCTAATGTCTCTAGGGTGGTAAGTGTATGAAATCTAATGACTCTAGGGTGGTAAGTGTATGAAATCTAATAACTCTAGGGTGGTAAGGGTGTGTAATCTTATGTCTCTAGGGTGAAAAGGGTATGTAATCTAATGACTCTAGGGCAGTAAGGGTATGTAATCTTATGGCTGTAGGGTGGTTAAGGGTATGTAATATAATAACTCTAGAGTGGTTAAGACATGTGGCCTAATGATTCCATTGTGGTAAAGAGATGTGAACTAATATATCTAGATCTGCATTCTAATTAGATGAAATTGTCTTTTGATGGAACTATTTCATATTGCAGGAAGCTGGGGTGACTATTCTATCGGACTTAGACGAGTTCCGGCAAACTAGAAGAAAATATCGCCCACAACAAGTGCATTACGGTGGTGAGGCGCGAGGTGCTCCAGGGATGCCCGGTAGATTTGAATCGGATATCTCCCTTGATATTTCAATGCCTGAAATGGGTAAATTTTAAAATTATTTCCTTCTTTTTGAAAGTCAATGCTAAAAGAAACAGATGCGCCATTTTTTGACCAATCGTTCCTTAGTCTCAGAAATGTGATGTTTTTTTCGATAAGCCAATCACAGCTCACCTTTCAAATTTGAGCCGTCAAATCCATGTGTGTCCAGAATTATCTGCGTTTGAAAGTTAAAAAGTTAAGACACTGCCTTATATAGAAATAGGTAAAGAAATTCCTAGTTTGAGATATTTTTGAAGGAATTTTGCGATTTTTGTACATTTCTAGAACTTCTGAAGACTATTTGCGTTTTTTCAAAACTTAAATCAACCCCCCAAAATAGCACACCTGTCCCTTTAACGAAGCACAAGATAATACCAAACTGACTGTCGTTGTTCATCAACTCAGCATGTCTTTCTGCGAGTCCACATAGCTAATGATATTCATCTGGTATCGGGGCTATTTAACTCAAAATCCTTTTCAGACCTGTTTTTTTTTAAACCAATATTTAATCAAATAGATTCCTTATTATTACAGGTTACTCTAGCGCGCCTCTTCCAATCGCTGGGTTGGCAGAACCAGACCGAGTAAGGAGCGTCTTCCCTGAAACTTGGTATTGGGAGAATAAAACTGTCGGGTAAGTTATTTTAATGGATAATCAAGATTATAAATAGAAAAACAACATTATTATGAATGAAGACCCAAATACTAGTTTTACCTCCTCCCCTGTAACATGGTAGAAATATGTTATCTCAAATAAACATTAGTATCGATGCAATCTGATTGGAAAAATTGGATGTCAATTTCGTTGATTATTTTTTTTGATATTTTCGTCTATATTGTAATCGAACAAGTTTTCTATTACAGTCTCGTTCTAATCACGTTATTTCTAACCAATCAAAGCGTATCACTGAAGATCCGTTTCTTGATAACAACGACGAATTTTGGGATAACAATATCCAAAGGGGTTGTCATATTACTTTACTTTGGACTTTGCTATCTCACAAATCTGTACAGTAAGATACTTCAATTTCATGGCGTTTTAAGTTTGTGGGACTCCGGAAATGGAAAATTATTCACATAAGCGAATTCGCGGTAGTCTCTACAATGAAAACCTGTAGAATTATTCAAGCAACGGCATTTAGAAGCTGAGAGCACAAAAACAGAAAACACAAGGGAATATATTATGTTATAAATTGTGTTGAAACGTTATGTACTTTTAAGAAAAAACAGTTTTATAGATATAGACTTCTATTTATTATTCAAACACAACATTTCATTACACATACAGGTAACGTTATCAACACAACGTTTCATTACACATACAGGTAACGTTATCAACACAACGTTTCATTACACATACAGGTAACGTTATCAACACAACGTTTCATTATACATACAGGTAACGTTATCAAGTGATAATGTATGTACGTTATGTATTTTGTTATTAAAGAAGTGTGTTACACCATAATATATTCCCTTCTGTTTTCTGTTATATAGCATAATAACCAAGTACTAATGATCCGAACCACAAAACGAAACCCGAAATCCAAAATATTACTTGATATTTCAGAGCTGATGGAACGGCTACATTCAATGCCAAGGCTCCCGATACCATTACCTCGTGGGTGGCCAGTGCTTTCGGTGTTCATAATAATCTAGGACTCGGTGTAGCTGCGGAGACTGCCTCGGTCAGTATTTTGCATTTTTGCTCAGGGATTGTGACTTGTGGGGGATGGGACGACGCAATGCATTGCCTGGGCGTTGATCTGGCGAGTTTTTATAAGTTCAGTGTTTCAATTTTCTCGATTGTCTGTGTGTGTGCTTGTAATCTTTGGTTGGCATAGAGTTCAAGTCTGTTAGTGGTGTCACTGGATATTAATTGGCTAAGATGAATCCATTTGGTTGACAACTAAATCCTCAAATGTCTCCCGTTTTGAGCCTCGAGCACCTGTTATATCTTTTATCAGGGTCAGAAAAGCAGAACGTAAAACACTGTAATAATCAGCCCAGCCTAATTTACATCTTGGTTTATTTCAGCTGTTAGTCGAGAAACCATTCTTTGTCAGTTTAAATCTACCATCATCAGTGAAGTTTGGTGAAGTCGTAGCTATCCAAGCTATTGTTTTTAATTACCTAGACCAGGCTGTCCCAGTAAGTAGACTCTTACAGATTGTCACGGGTATGGTGGCCCAGGGCTGCCATCCTTAAGTATTGCATATTCATTTTATTTGTCCTTTTCTTTTGTTTTTATTTTAATCGATTTAAAATTTTTTGAAAATTTACTTCCAATATTTTTTTTAAAGATAATAAATATGCAATATTTCAGGATGGCAGCCCTGGGCCACCATACAGGGACCAACTTCAGGCTTTCGTTTTACTATGAACAGAAAAACATTGTTTAAAGAGATATTTTTATATATTTAAATATTTGTCGAGAAAGAAAACAATTTATAGCAAGAATAATAACTTAGATTCAGGAATATGCTGTCTATGAGCTGACCTTAGCTAAGCGTCTTGGTATGGATCTTTCCCGGATTATCTGTTTACAGCTGGGACGATGTAGAAAAGATTACGTAATTGACTTGCCCACCCCGACCCAAAGTTGAATGCCTTGTTGTTTTTAAAACCACCGAGAATGTAAGAAAACTGTTTGACTGGTGAAATAGTAAAACTAAGTTGTACTACATTTATTTCAGGTAACTGTCAGCCTAACTAACTCCAATGATTTTTATAGTGTAGATATTCTATCGAATGGAGACGAGCAGGATTCTTCTGAAGACAAATCTGTTACAGTCACGGTAAGATAGTTAAAACTTGTCAGAAGATCGGTGTCGACCACTCTGACAGATTATTTTGAGACCTGATATTCGCGAATTGAGTTGGAATGTTGTTATCAAGATGTAATAGTCGGAGGCTGTCGGAGGATTAGAGACACCGGAAGGAGATCCTTACAATTATTCATACTCTCTTTGTTTATTTACATTATGGCTATAGTCAATAGCTTGATAGCGTGAAGATGGCACGTGGTAGATACCTCCATTTTTGGCGTGACCTCTCCAATTTAAGAGGTCGTGATTTTAGTTTTTGAATCGTTTCAGGTGCCTTCCGGTTCACCAACCCCAATCTATTTCCCTATCCGACCTAGAATTAGGGGTAGAATTGATATTGAGGTAACAGCCAGATCTTTCTTAGCCGCTGATGCTGTCAGACGACAATTGTTAGTCCGAGTAAGTCTGTTATTATTATACAAACGTTAGTCCGAGAAAGTGTCCTGTGGAATTTGGATCTAATCTTATCAAAAGTTGTTATGAATTATGTTGACCAATCAAAACACTCTTAAATTTGGTTAAGTCCTTGAAAACCAATCAATATTCAAAACTTTTTCACGTATAGTAGAAACATCAATTACTGAACAGGACATTTGATTGGTTGAACATCAAATGCCTCAGAACAAGAGATGCATAACAATTTCGTCAGATCACGGCTTGCAGGTAGAGTCACCTAAAGACCCAAACTGATGCATCCATAATTGCATTTTGATCAGATTGAAGAAAGCATATTGTGTTTGTTTGTTTGTAGCCGGAGGGAATTCGAAGAGAGAAAAATACTAATTTGATTGTAAAGATGAGTTTAAAAAATGATTTTGAGAAATCCATTGACTTCAATCCACCAACTGACATCGTACCAGATACCATGAAAATTAAACTCTCGGCCACTGGTATGGATATTCCTTTATTCTATACTGTACATTGAGTTGATATGGATGAATCGTTGTGTTGTTAGGTATAAGGGGTGAAAGTCGAGACCGAGCCCACCCACGGAAGCACTGGTACAGGCATCAGTGTTAGGGTTGGACAATAAACCGAGATGTGCTACAGTCTGTGCACGCTCTACGGCGTTGCCCATCCACAACAGCCCTGTCAATAGCTTTACCCAATTCTTGGACCCAATTAACGATTTGATTTCTATAATCGTCACGGTTAAAACTCGACACAAAATGTCAGTATTGATGGGAGTCGATTCCGATCCATTATTAGATCGCTGGTTTATGAGAATAATCACCATGACAAAAACCCAATTTGGCATGATTTTTGGTATCTTTACAAAGTTGAACCATTATAATACGTCCATCCAGACAGCACTGTAAATATATTGTAGGCGCTTTTGGAAATGAAATGAATGGAGTTTTACGTCATATATGCGCTTTTGAGTGACTGTGCGTTATAGGTATATAATGATGATATCATATCATTGTAATTATATTGTAGGAGATATACTAGGTCTTACAGTCGATAATCTACGTAATTTAATCCAGCTACCTACTGGTTGTGGTGAACAGAATATGATGAAGTTTGTACCCAATATCTATATAGCTGATTATCTATATACCACTAACCAGGCAGAGGATAATCTGGTTCGCCGTATTAAACAATATCTAGAACTTGGTAAGTATTCAACCTGTATAATACGGTCCATAATTAGAACTTGGTAAGTATTCAACCTGTATAATACGGTCTATATCTATAACTCAGTAAGTATTCAACCTGTATAATACGGTCTATATCTATAACTCAGTAAGTATTCAACCTGTTAATTACGGTCTAAATCTATAACTCAGTAAGCATTTAACCTGTTTAATACGGTCTATATCTATAACTCAGTAAGTATTCAACCTGTTTAATACGGTCTATATCTAGAACTCAGTAAGTATTCAACCTGTTTATTACGGCCAATATCAATTTACTTGTATAATAGAAGAGAAAAGTAGGACGTTAAACTCCATCTGTTTCATTTCGCACTTTTTCAGGTTACCAGAAACAGTTAACGTACCAGAGATACGATTGGGCCTATGGTCCGTTTGGTGAATCCGATCCCGCCGGTAGTATTTGGTCAGTACTCCTGAGTTATTGCCCCTGACAAGAGTCCACATGCCTAAAAATTAGTGATAGGGGTTGAAAGAATTGTTTTCCTGTGAGGATTCATCTAATCGCCTAGCAGATGACAATCCAACTCTAGCAAGCGTCACTCCTACTCACTATCGACTGAGCTATTGCACTGTCCTAACAGACGATAATCCAACCAACTACCTACTGTTTTCCTTTGCCTGTGTTTAGTTTATATGACTAATAGTGATAGTATGTATTGCAGGTTGACATCGTTCGTAATCCGATCGTTCCAGCAAGCTAGTGAATATATTTATATAGATGATGACAAAACAGCTAGTTCTATAAGCTGGGTGCTGGACAGACAGAATCTTGATGGTTCCTTTACAGAACAGGGCACTATTATAGATAGACATTTACAGGTAAGTTATCTTCTTATATTATCACTAGCACTATAAAACATCAAAATACTTAAAAACTTCAACTGATTTCAGTAATCGCAATATAAGCTGATATCACTTAAGGCCTTTCACGATTAGTGACGTCATCAAACACTTAGTATCAGGGATTGCGGGAACTACAGGCGTCTGATTAAAAATTAAGATGGTGAAAATCGATGCCATCAGTGTCCCCGATACACTTAATGTTTTTTTTTTTAGAAAATCATTTTAAGGGTCGAATGATTAGTATACCTGCCTCTCTAACCACCTCTGTCTCAATGACTTTGCCCCTTTCCCTCCCCCCTTTCAATTTCAAATCTCATAGCATTGAGACTTTTGGCCCCTTTTGGCAATTTCGTGGCCCCACTGGGCTCTTCCACCTTATGATTGGTTCAAAAGCCACTGTATTTTCATGATACAAGCATAGTACAAGAAGATTGTGTTTTATTTTACAGGAAAGTACAATGGGATTAACAGCCTATGTTTTAGCCTCGTTAATTGAAATCCGGGATAATGTCCAAATACTTTATAAGCCTTATAACTACTATAAAAACGTAAGTTTATTTTATTTTTTATTTTGTTCACTAGCTAGTGTTTTTTTTATATGAGATCAATTTGGAATATTAAACGTTGAATTCTGTTTTCTTTGACTTGAATCTGTCAAAAATTTGTGAGAACAGAGATGG
>NW_008709220.1:1679726-1780793 GCF_000327385.1 Lottia gigantea
GGGGGGGGGGGGGGGGTGCTTCTCTTATACTGTCTGTACTACTAACAAATACAAACCACGAATCTGTTTTATTACAGGAGACTATAGAACTGTTTAATAATGTTACAAGAAATGCTACCAGATATCTGGAGAAGAACATTGATTCTACCACTGATGTTTATGAACTGGCTATAGCGTCTTATGTTTTAACTCGAACTGGCAGTCCTAAAGCTGGTCCAGCCTTTACTAGACTTGAAGCCATGTTGGTGTCTAGAGGTAGGTAAACCATGGCCAAAGTTCTATTTCCTTCGTCTCTCGTAAGCAGGTTTAGATATTCATTGATAATCGTATCGACGGAGGATAGGATCTCAGGTATTGTCATTGTCAGCACTGAAGAATATTCTCCTGTTGAGTTCTCGCTCCAGAAAGTACACACAACTGAGAATTGTTTTTTTTTTATTATTAAAAATACTAATTGATTAATGCATCAGGTATTTTATGTGATGATCCATGTTCGCCATTAGGTGATTAATCTTCCTAAATCTTAAATTTTGTTTTACTTATCAGGTGACACCAAACATCTAAAAGTTAAAAAAGAAACCAAAAATCAACCTAAAGTCACTAACAATGACGTCATCACATCCCATGACATCATAGCCACGTCATATCTATTAATGACGTATCTAGAAAGTGGCGATATTCAGACCAGTTTCTCTGTAATGAAGTTTTTACTGAGCCAAAGAAATAAAAATGGTGGATTTAAATCTTCTCAAGTAATTTTACTTTTATTTATAAAACGTTCAGCCTATTTTTTTTATATAGATTCTTTACGTTCGCAGGAATCTTAGAATATAATATACAAGTGCTTTATAATTCGGACATGATATCATCATACCCGTAAACGAACAGTGATGATAGACATTCAAAATTGGGTCTTCTGCCTTCACACACACACACTACTTATACCGTATAATGGGGAATATAATGCGCACCCTTTCTCTATCATAGTAAATCTGCAATCTCTGTCACTGCACATAATGCAACCTCGGGTGAAGATATTAACAAATTGGCATAACACAGACATAAAATTGTGTGGTTATATCGCGTAGTGTCCTTAGATATCACCTCTGATACAGTGGTAGCTTTAGTAGTATTATCGTGTATATGAAGTAATTGTAGCGTTACTTAGTGTACAATTTGTATATATATATTTTCAGAATACAGTGGTAGCTATAGATAATAATATTGAATAGTATTATCGTGTATATGAAGTAATTGTAGCGTTACTTAGTGTACAATTTGTATATATATATTTCCAGGATACAGTAGTAGCTATAGATAATAATATTGAATAGTATTATCGTGTATATGAAGTAATTGTAGCGTTACTTAGTGTACAATTTGTATATATATATTTTCAGAATATAGTGGTAGCTATAGATAATAATATTGAATAGTATTATCGTGTATATGAAGTAATTGTAGCGTTACTAAGTGTACAATTAGAATATCTATTTCCAGGATACAGTGGTAGCTATAGATAATAATATTGAATGGTATTATCGTGTATATGAAGTAATTGTAGCGTTACTTAGTGTACAATTTGTATATATATATTTTCAGAATACAGTGGTAGCTATAGATAATAATATTGAATAGTATTATCGTGTATATGAAGTAATTGTAGCGTTACTTAGTGTACAATTTGTATATATATATTTTCAGGATACAGTGGTAGCTTTAGAAGCTTTGAGTAAATTTGCCGCTGCTACCAGACCAGCTGATTTTAACATGGGGATTGATATTAGAACAGATACTGGTGAAGTCTTACAGTTTAAGGTCCATTCTCAAAACGCCTTGGTTTTACAACAAAAACCGGTAGGCATAATGAAACCTAGGCCTACATCTAAAAATTACCCCCTTGATAATTGGTCGAAACCATCAACATCCTCATTACCCATAATTATTTCATTTTTTCAATATATTTTTATCGCCAGGTACTGCTTCTACAAGCTTTGTTCCCCCACCACCAACCCCTAACGCAAAAAAAAATGTACCAGAACGGTGACTGACACAATAAACTGAAGTTACAGTCGACAGGAGCATCTTTCAATAAAATTGTCAATTGTTGAATGAGATAACTGATCAGAAATTTCTCCAAGATGTCTACTGACATGGATATCTTTAATTTTCTTTAAAAAAAAGTTCTACTGAAACAGTGAAGACATTATTTATAATCATGATATCTGTATTTATTTGTAATACATTGTATTTCCAGTTAAAGGGGGACGTGAAAAACATAAAAATAACAGGCCGTGGAAATGGTGTGGGATATTTAGATGTAAGTACAATGATTAGATATATGAATTTAAATTTACTGAAATTTCAGAAAAACTGCAAAGTTGTGTACATCAAATTAACCGTGAAGTATCTAAAAGATATTTAGAATTGTATGAAATCAACATTGCGACTAGCTGAAAATGTTTACATATTATTTAAAAACATACGGTCACCTCACGAAAAAATTAAATCTAATGCATATTTTTACTCAAATAATTGTATTATTTGCCCTTTTGGTCACTTTCTGTAGAAACAAACTGCAACTTGATTTTTGGTTGTAACTGATGGCAACTCGGACATTTGTCAACCGGACGACTGTCATGAAAACCTTAGCCTCTAGATGCCTATAATTGGAAAAAAAGCAAAAATTGGATTTGTCTGGGATAACAGAACTATTTTTCAATATTGTATTCAGTTTGTTATAGTATGTTTACCAATATTTTGTGGTTTTACATCCTACTGTATTTGATTAACGATTGCTGTTTTATTTTGCAAGTCATTCGATTTTGACTCTTGATTAACAAGTTGGACTGTGTATTGGTTTAACTATTTATGATTTTATATTTCTCTAGATCAGTACAGTATATCACGTGACTGGTGATTCTACTAATACAGATTTTGATATCAGTACAGTTCTATTAGATGATAATATTAATGGTTTTACTCTTATGACGTGTTGCAAGTAAGATATAATTTTTGAGGTGTAGGGAGAAAAAATGAAATGAATGGAGTTTTATGCCTACTTTCTGCACAATGCAAGGTGCAATGAGGGAAAATTGCCAGGACAGCGACATTAGCCTTCTCTTTTTCCATTTCCAAATGTCGAGGGATCTTTAACGTGCATCTTTTCCAATAACTTGCCCGTGTCTCCCCAGACCTCAATCAAAAGTCGATGTCCAGATCCATGGATCTTATTTTATATTCCATATTTCCTATTTTGTATTTGAGACTTTAAATAGCACTTAGATATAATTTTTTTATTTCTCGAAGGGTCCTGAATGACGAACCAACTGGTATGGCAACAGCTAAAGTACAAATTCCAGCAGGATTCGAACCCGATATATCGAACATCAATGTTGTCGGTGTTAGGAAAGTTGAAAAGTCTGGAAATGACGTCAACATTTATTATGATCAGGTAACATAGCTACGGTTCGGTCACTCAGTGGTTTGTGGCAGCAACATTTCATTCATTAAAGGGGCTCGAAAAAGGATTTTGGCCATATTAAATTGATCACTGTACAATTCTTATTCCCCACCTAATTGCCAAAAATAAGATGGGAAAAGAAGGCGGGTTTATCAACTCAGCATAACATTCAGACAGCGTAGCTAATAATGTTTATTTGGTATTTTATTATGATTTCAGATTGGTGAAACATCAACGTGTGTCAGTTTACAGGCTTCTAGATCCAGTATGGTGTCCAGTTCTCAGAAATGTTTTGTAGAAGTTACTGATTATTATCAACCTAGTAGGTTCCAAATTCCAAATTCCTATTGTGAAAATGTTTATTCTTAGAAGCTTGAGACAATAAACCGACACTCCTTGTGACTGTGTGCGTTAAACTGTTAAAGATCCCTTGATAATTGGAAATCGAAAAAGGAGGGGACAAAAGATGCTTTAATATTCCATTCCATTTTCTACTATTTCCATTTCTTGTGCGGAGTTTTCTAGGCAAATTATCAATGGTACAATGGTGTCGTATCACTGAAAACACAAAACTCCAATTCTGTTCCATTCCATTTTTCATTTCTTCGCTTTATTTTCTAGGTAAATCTTCGACAGTATCGTATCATCCTCGTAAGTTAAAGAATTCTAAAGTATGTGATGTCTGTCCTGATTGTAATATGAACTGTATGTAGACAAGGTAAGTAGATTTCAATCTTGGCTAACGATGATGAATTTTGATTAATGAAGGGTGTATGTCGAAATTTCACGGTCCGCTCATTAGATATGTAACTTAGCCGTGAACGAATTGGATACAATTTTTTGGTATAAGATGTTGTAAGAGATACTCTTCTATAGAAGCACTGGCCTAGGTCACAAGTAGAAACTATAGATTTGGGCATCAAAATACACCAATTTGATAAGAAATAACTTACTTCTGGAGATATTTACATGATAAACAATAAATACGATTGTTATTGTAGTTAATGAGAGGGGATCTAATCTGCCAGTTTGACGAAGAGGTCTAATTCGATTGAATCCTTCACGAATATATTCTGACTGTCTCAAAAGTACAGAATACAGATGCATTACGAGTCTAGCTGTTTTTATTCTGAAATTAATTACTGTCGTGATTATGATTTAATGAAATTCTAATGATTTGTTTTTGTAGGGTACGAGTTGTAGAAGCCTCGATATCGTAATTAATTCTGGTATTGGAAACATATCTATTCAAATTCTCAAACTATAGTGGAAATTGAGGTAATGGGGGGGGGGGATAATATTTTTTGACCATCTTCAAAAACATAACAAAAACTTTAAGTCTGGATTAAAACAGACGCTGCGAACCGTTGTATCAGGTTGTGTTGAAGAAATTCAGGATTTTAAAGATGTTGTATAGAAAATTGAATATAATATAATAAAATGTATTTAAGCTAAAATAAAGTAGATAATATGTTGCTATATTTTTTATTTCACCCAGTGGCGGCTGCAGAACTTTAGATTGGGAAGGCCATCGCCAATTTCTCTCAACGTATAATATTCTACAAGAAAAAAAAATTGTAATTTGGGGCCTTTGGGTTGTAGAATTTAAGACGCAGAGAACTCATTTCTGACAATATTGATGTGCCAAAAACGTATCAAAATCTATATCTTTTTGATTTGTACAAAGACACTGTAAATGAATCAATCTCTGATGATCTGAAGAAAGTTTTACCGGGGCTTAATTCTCACTTGTTGGGACCCAGCCCCCACGGACTCCACCCTGACGACATAGCTGTCCTGATGAAGTCAAAACATTTTGACGAAACGTTGGTTTTTTGATGTCAAGTTTTAATATTTATTACAAAAAATAAGTTTGATCTCAGTAGAACCCCCGCTTCCCTTAAACCTACTGGGTGTAACAGTGGCGTTTCTAGGAAACATTAGTTGAGGGTGGCGAGCATGGGGCCGGAAAATTTTCCAGGGGGTGGGGGAACAGGCTATTCTTTCACTATGTAAATTGTTACAAAAATTGAAAGTGTGTGTGTTTGGGGGCTAAGAGCAAAGAATATATTCAAACTGCTAGCAAAACTATGTAACTTGTTGCCTAAGGTAAGCTGATTGAAAATAATTTATAATTCAACGGTGGGTGTATTGTAAATTAGTTACTAATTGATTGATTGAATATTAAAAGACCTAAAACATGAATGATATTTTCATCAGATCATTAATGCCACGTGAAGTCACCAGTAAAACATGAAAGATAACACAAAGAGTGGTCGAAAATGGGTGTTACTAGTCACTTTTCAACACAGGGCACTGGCAGAAGGTTGAATTGATATAATAGGCTACAAAACCATTACCTGCAACTGGGTATTAATGTAGATTGTGATTGAGTGAAATCGACCATAGCACAATTTATTTGTGGTCTGTTGTTTCGTACAAAATGAGGTTATCGCCCTTTATCAATGACGTCATAAAATTATGGGATGGAATTTATTGTGGTGCTGAAAATATATTTTTCTGGAGAAAAGAATTTGCAGTTTGACTTCGTGTGAGTTTATAATTATAAGTTGTCCATTTACTTCGTTCTACAAATTTTGAAGAGCTTATTTTAGAAAAATTTTCAACCGCTACATCAAAGCAGAACTAGAATTTCTCTGCGTATCTACTTTGTTATTTTGCCCGATCACAGCCACGGGCTGAAGCCGATTTGCATAGAGATTTTATTTGCTGAAATTTACGCTTCAAAATTTAAAATGGCAAATAAAATGAATCCGATACTTTTATTCTGTTTTGAGTATAATATAAGATTTGATCATGTATTTTGAAGTCATGATGTTGACCTAGTTTGGGAGAAAATTACAAAAATCATTGACCTCTTGTCGGCCATTTTGAACCAATCAGACGACCCTGTTCACTCATATTGCTGACTATTTTTTCAACTTTGGCGGGAAATTTGAAATGGGATATTTGACCTTGAAATATGGGAACCAAGGTTATTTCCAGCCTAAAGAGAATATTTTGGGCTTTTTGGTACCATATTTTGCGTTTTACATTGCCACACTTACAAATCAATAGAATGTTGCAGTAGACGGCATAATTTGAATTTCCCAGATTCTATGTCTGCTTTTTTGAAAGTTTGAAAAGGTGACAACCCTCCCTTATTCGCTACTAAGAAGCAGAAAAATACAAATCTTGTAAAGGTAGCTTCCGCTGTATTATGGATTACCCCCTGAAAAAGTTCTGACAATCGACCCATTCCATTACCGCAACTAAATTGCCCCTCTAGATATTATACTTGCCCCTGCAAACAATTAAAAGAAAAAGCATGCCATTTTGCGGTGTTGATTTTTTTGTCTTGAATATATATGTAAAAAGTCTTCAGAACTACGGTATTACAATAATCACATAATTCCTTTAATAATACTTCAAACTAGGAATTTTACTCACTATTTCTATATATCACAGAGTATCTTAAAATGAGCTGTGGACACTATTACTGATTAGCTCAGCTAAAAAATTCCAGTTTCTGAGACTAAAGTATGATGGGTCAGAAAAAAAGTCCTACCTGTCCCTCCAACTAACAATTTATGATATGTATGTTGAAAGGTTGGAAACCTAAACCAGTAATTTTAGCTGTGTGTATATTTTTAGATGACTGGTTCATGTCCAAATTTATAAGAAAATGGAAGGGAATGGAGAAATAATTGAAACATTGGATGGTTCAATGTTTGCGAATCTAGCAGAAGGGGAGACAATCACATTAAGTTTAGAAGAAGCAAGTCAGTTATTATTGGATGGAGGACAGTTTGCTCCGGGTACTTATCAGATCGTAACCACTGGTACACCTAATATCAATCAGGTATATTTAAAGATGGGTTTCCTTATTTTTTAATTTCAAATTAAGAAAACTATTTGATAAATTGGTGTTTCAAATCTTAAAGAGTTACTCTGATCAAAGGAACAAGAAGCTTGTTTCATTAAAATTTAAATTGATTGTAGAGAGGATTTATAAAAATTTATGTGTATAGGGGACACTGATAGCATTGATTTACATCATTTAAATTTTGAAAAACCCTGCACCAGGCAACTTCAGAGGTGTGGAAAATCCCCATAAAATAGACCTAGTTTTTCTGTCGCCTGATTAAAATATACCCAAATATTGCCATATCGTGATATATGGTAGTTATGATGATATCGTTAAATTTTGGTCCAGATAAGATCATCTACACAATTTTAACAAGTAACTTAATATTTGATACAGATGTTTTTTTCATAATGTTAAAGACTGGGGTGTTTTTAGAGATATTTATTGTTTTATATTACATTTAAAATTTCTAGATCATCATTTTGTTAAAAAATATCGCAATATATATATCGTGATATATTAATGCTTAATATCGTGATATCAACTTGAACCAATATCACCCTACCATAGGCCTATTATTATCTTCATCCCGAATTTGATTTTTTCAATGAACACTAAAATTGATATAATATTACCCATACAGGAATTAGTACAGGTACCGTATGATATTCACCATGACAACTCGTCAGCCACGAATCAGTCGACCATGGTATCACTATTACCTAGTAATATACAACACTTGACACCAGGGGGTGATTTACAGACCAAAAATACACAGGTTAGTATTTCCCTCCCTCCCTCCCAAACCCCCACCCCTTAAAACTGCAAATATTTAAAGCTTGCATGATGAACGGTTTGAGAGTTATTGCCCTTGACTTAGTAAAAACGTGTCAAATTTGCCTTGTAGGCACGATAGAGACTACAGTTTTTATTTGATCTTGATGAAACTTGGTATGCATGTATTGCAAGTATATATTGATGAGATATCAGTTAAGTTTGAAATTGATAATAATGGGATGATTGGTTTCATAGTTATTGCCCTTGACTTAGTAAAAACTCGTCAAATTTCAATTGTAGGCATGATAAAGACTACAGTTTTTATCCAACCTAGATGAAACTAATTATGCATGTATATATTAATGAGATCTCGGTCAAGTTAGGAATGGTAATGATTGGATGAACAGTTTCAGAGTTATTGCCCTTGTGTGTACATCGATGAGACATTGTTCATGTTTGAATTTGATGATAACTTGATGAACTGTTTCCGTTTTTTCCTTGACTTATAGATGACTTTAAGATTATTTGAAAACTCATTATTAAGCCACTAAAGCTCTTGTAATGGTTTCTGACGGCTGGTAGTGGGGATATGTTACCTTGCCTGGCAAGCTATCTTTATGTGCTTTTACAGGATGTAGGACAGGAAGAAGATGAAGTTCCAATGGAAGGAGTTTCCGAAGATTTTATTCCTGATAATTCCCAAGGCGGGGAGAAAATGAACGTAAAATCTGAGGGTTTGGAAGCAAAATTTGAAAACCAGGCATTTGAATTAGAGCAGGATGCCAAAAAGGTTGAAATTTCAATAATTCAAGAGTCAGGGGATTCAAATTCACAATCTCAAACCGAAATTTCCGTCTTACAGTCTGCCGAGAATGGAAATCAAAATTTTGAAAATGTGAACTCTTCAAATTCTAATGAAAATCCAAATGCAAACGACACAGAAACCACACAAGATATTCCAAACGAAATTGAGCAAAGTTCAACACCCGATGAAAATTCCAAAGAATCAGAAAAATCAGCTGTGAAGGAAATCAAAATCAAGAAAGAGCCGAAACCAGATCTAGATTGTCCAATATCGGTCAGCGACAGAACAGAAGTAGTAATCAACGGCAAGAAATGTGTATTACTGGTCAATCCAGACACAAAAGAAATGTGTGCCTACCCCCTACTGCCCCCTGACGGTAAGACTTGATTTCATATTCAAATAATTGGAATATAATTGCGCAACCCTTCTTACTTCAGAAAAGTTGGAAAAATTCTGTAAATAGTACAGTAGAATAAAAATATCAGACAATATCTATTTCTCATTCAAACTCACAAACAGTCAATTTAATTTGGATTTTTAGACATAATATTATAGAGACAATTCAACAGCCTAGCAATAAGCTTTCGATTACAGGACATACGAGCTGATCTATCAAAAATGTCTGGCTAAATATAGCCAATTCTACAGCCCAGCGAGCTTGGGGATTCCCAGATATTTGATTAGCTCTGTCGGACATGTCTGGCTAAATATAGCCAATTCTACAGCCCAGCAAGCTTGGTGATTCCCTGACATTTGAATAGCCCTGTCGGACATGTCTGGCTAAATATAGACAATTCTACAGCCCAGCAAGCTTGGGGATTCCCAGATATTTGATAGCCCTGTCAGACATGTCTGGCTAAATATAGCCTATTCTACAGCCCAGCAAGCTTGGGGATTCCCAGATATTTGAGCAGCCCTGTTGGACATGTCTGGCTAAATATAGCCAATTCTACAGCCCAACAAGCTTGGGGATTCCCAGATATTTGAGCAGCCCTGTCGGACATGTCTGGCTAAATATAGCCTATTGTACAGCCCAGCAAGCTTGGTGAATCCCTGACATTTGAGTAGCTCTGTCGGACATGTCTGGCTAAATATAGACAATTCTACAGCCCAGCAAGCTTGGGGATTCCCAGATATTTGAGTAGCCCTGTCGGACATGTCTGGCTAAATATAGTCAATTCTACAGCCCATCAAGCTTGAGGATTCCCAGATATTTGAGTAGCCCTGTCGGACATGTCTGGCTAACTATAGTCAATTCTACAGCCCAGCAAGCTTGGGGATTCCCAGATATTTGATTAGCCCAGTCGGTCATGCTTAAAACTAGAAAGAAAATAGCCAATAAAAAAACCCTGCTACATCTAGAGTTTTATTTTTATCATTAGGTAAGCGTAGAAGAGGCCGACCGAAGAAGCCCCCGCGAACAGCAGAAGAGATTGAGATAGAGAAGGAAGAAAAGAAGAAGGCAGCCCAATCTCAGGAACAGGAGGGTGATCAAAACTCTAGTGCTGTTCAAGGTTTACTAGAACTCTCTAACTCTGGTGAGTAAATGAATCTCATCCTATTTAATGAGTAGTAAGGCAAGGCAGAGGGGGTGGGGGGGTATGGTGGGCCGGGGCGGGACTAGGGGTGGCTTAGCTTAACCACAAAAGTAGTTGAAAAAACTATCAAGTACAAAATAAAGGATAAGAATACTATTTCTAGGGATAATTTATCAGCTGGTCCATGGTTTACTAAACCTTGGCGTAATGATCTTTCAATTATCAATTTTTATTAAGTCACTTTTACAGCTGGATTGACTGATGAATCACTTACACAGATCATAAGACTTTTGGTACTACACAAAACAAGATTAGAACCTACGTTTAACTCTATTTGATACAATTACATTTCAGATCCTGACAGTCTCAGAAGAAGTGGAAGAGCTCGGAAAAAAACTAAAACTTTGGAAGGTAGGTTTTTTATATCTGAATACTCTCCTTTATTGAAATATTCTACAAGGTCATTAGTTAAACATTGATTAAAATAATTTATGACAATTTCTTCAAATTTTAATTCTTTCCTCGAACAATAAATAAAAAACAACAAGTTTAGATGAAAATATCAAATACAAAACTTGTGGGTGGGGGTTGCCCATAAGTGTCGGTTGCAAACAAGTTGTTTGAGACTTATCGATCGAATATGCTTAATCATTGTTATCTCCCTTGAAAGTTGAAGGACCAGACTATATCCTCATCGAAGGCCACCTCTGTTGTTGTTTATAACTCAGGTATCTCTGTGTAGATGTTTTGATATTGTCTATATATAGAATATGAGAATTTGGAACTGTCAGATGTGGAAGATATCGAGGATGCTGGAGCGATTGATGATGATGATGAAGATGAGGATGTTGTGTTGCCTGGATACAAGAGACGTAAAATAGACACCACTTTCCAGTCTCTTATACCCACTCCTACTAGTAAGTTTACAAGACTAAACTAATATTGGGAAAAATAAATAAATAATATTAAAAAGTTAACAAAAAAGGGACAAATCATGAAATGTAATCTTCAGGAATTAAAACAAGACCTGGCTTTAAACTGAAAATGATATTTTTCATATACCATAAATACATTTAATATTACAATTTTTGGTGTTTTTTTTGCATCAAATAGAGAAAATAAATGATGGCTGAAGCTTAAAATAACCCTTGTGGACGTTAGACTTGGTTTTCTAACTGACAATTGAAAGTATTTGGACAACATGTATTGAATGCAAAGATACATAAAAAAAAACTCTATTGATAATGTTTCTTTTCGATATATTTATTTTCAAAATGAATGATTCTATGTTTCCAGGTGAAAAACGACCACGTGGACGACCAAGACGTTATCCTCCAGCAGGTCAAGTAGCGACCTCTTCCTCAATCCCAGCAGTCCTCATTCCTTCCTCTAACGGTCAGACCTTAATGATGGCACCCCTTCAGGTAAATATTTTTCTTTGTTCCGATTTTCTAATTCTATTATTCTCTACTAGAGAGTCTCTAGTCAAACAGAGATATATTCACATCTAGGTTCAATTTTATTTTAATATTTTAGTATAATAGTATTTGAAACTGTATAGACAAGACTTGCATTCTGCTCAATACTATTAAAATATCAAGTTGAATTCTCATGTAAATGGTTGATTCTTACCCTGAAGTGCACGAATATTTTTGCTTGACTATACACTCCTGTACAGTACACTCTGTATTTTTGTTTTGGAGAAAGACATTTTACAGAACAGTGTTATTTTAAAAAAGGTTTGAATCCCAAGAACCTTGACAGCACCCCTCTTACTTACAGAAAATAAACCTCAGTTCTCAGAATCTAGTTTGTTGTGTTTCAGGGAGTTCAAAATTTACAAAGTTTACAGAGTCAAGTAAAATCTATTAATACTCAACTGTTGCCATCGATGATGACCACAGACACTAGTTTATCAGTAGACTCTACTGTCCAGTCTTTATTACCAGCAGATGGTTCACAGAGTAGCCAGGATCTACCAGACGGTCCAACCCCTGCTATAGATACTTCTTCTGGTAGGTATACTTCGCTGTTATATGGCTGCTGTAGAAATATATGTTTCACTGTATTTCCTTGTACCAAGTAACTGTTTCTAGATATACTGCACTGTTTCAAGGCTTTCTTGTTTTTTTCATCTCCATCACCATCACCAAATTTATAGTTTGTCTGTTGCTGTATATTTGAAGTGATTATGTATTTTTAGTGCCATTCTATTACTTCTTTAGACTATTTACATAAAATCAAGACTCAAAACACCCCCGTAAATGCCTATCGATGCCCTTAAATTGATGTTAAGAACTTTGTTTTATTTTACAGTATCTGTAATAGAAGGTACTATGTTAAACAATCTAGAAGCTGACAGTTTGAATTTAAATACATCTGATTCAGCTCTGACCTTAGAAGGTGGGTTATATATTATATTCTAGGGATAATAAAGAGGTCAAAGGTTCTTCAAGATTGTGACCTCATAAATTTTTTCTACTCTGAAATTATTGCAATCGCAAGAACAGGGTTTAATTAAGATTGAAAAGTTTCATTAGCAATTTATCACACCTAATTTTATTTTGGGCTAATCAAGTTAAATTTTGTTTCGTATTTCGTAGAAATTCTGTAGCAATTGAAATGTTCTTGTAGTAAACATATTTCTATAATTGACCAAATATTTGCATGAAAAATTATAAACAATTAGTTTTGATTCACTGATCATCATGATAAATTTTAATTTTTGTTAATCATAGGAAATATTAATTGGGGCCATTTTGAATCACAAACTGAGATGCAATACTGCAGAATTGAACCCTGTGCAAGAATCACAGATGTCTGACTGAAGATTAGAATGATGCTTAAAGAAGCCATTCACAACACCAATTCTCTGTGACCTAGGCCAGTGCTTTCAGTGAGACACGTCACGATACACCCTTACACCAATTCTCTGTGACCTAGGCCAGTGATTTCATTGAGACTCTTGTCAATACACCCTAACACCAATACACATTGAAAGAGCTAGACAAGAAGTTTGATTTGTTTTCGTGTAATTTCAGGTGAAGAAGCTGAAGAGAGTGATGAGAAACCAACCATTATACAAATTCCTGAAAATCTGCTTCCTATGTTTGTCCCTAAAAAAGATCCAGTCAGAATCGGTAAGTGTTTTGGGGGATGGATTGTAGCTCACACTATTAGAGTGTTAGAATCTTGATGCGTTTAGGTTGAACCTGAGGCTCGTAGGTTCTAATGCTGTATTTGTTACCTCTGGGAAATATGGGACATACGACTTAAGAGATGGTATATAGCATTCGTTACTTCAAATTTTGCTGGGAAGTCATGTTTTCTATTGAAGAACTCGGGTAGCTAAAATTATTCCGAGTTCACGACATATGACGTCATATAAATCAACCAATCAGAATTATATAATGGACACATGTGATATAATTATTATGCAAATAAAGTATATTTCTCTCTAGAGAGCATTCGTCTGTACTAATATTTCAAATGTGTCCCGTACAGAATCAAGTTGTCTGTGATTTGGGAAATTAGACGTCTGCATGATATTGTTACCTCCCTTGAACTGTATTGCTTCTGTATCACAAACATACAACTTACATCATGTAATAATACTTCAGTAGTATATTCAACTTGTCAAACTGCTTAATTAACAATTAGTACCCTCTGTTTTTTACTTAACCCTTTTAAAACAAATTCATTTTGATCAAGAATATACACAGATATAAATAGCATACTATTTTCAGGTGTAATTTACAACCTTTTGATAATGAAAACTTTTAACAAAAAAGCGAAATACCCCTTTAAATGCACCACTGCCAGTACCGTCTCTTCAAAGAGAACGTGATGACTCGTGCTTGGTATTTCTATGGAATGTGAAGTATGTAATATATGAATATTTACAGGAGGGCATTATGTAATGATATTGACCAGCTGGTATGATTATTTGACTATAATGATATCATATAATAACTACCAAATATCCCTGGTATTTTAATAACCATCAGTTAGTTAGTCATTGACCTGGGTAATCATATCTTTATAGACTAGGTCAATAGGTTGTATTTTAGTCATTGATTATTCTACTAAATGTCAGAGGTCAAATGATGAAAGAGAAAAAAAAAGATCTGTCAGTGTTAATACTTTATTTTCATTAATTGAATTTGAGTCATGCTGTGAGCCATGACTGAGGTTTTGCTTTACTGTTATGTGGAAGCTCAAATTAAGTTTTCGTCCCACTTAAAAGTCTGAACCTTTTGTATGTTCATTGGTTACACTTATAGCTTCCATTTGCACCTTCTGATAGCTGATTTGTTTACCAGTTACTTGGAAAACTTTGAAAAACCAAATATGATGCAACTATTGCACAAACCCTATTAGGCTCAAATGCAGACATCAAAATCTAAAATATTTCTTACTTGCCGGAAGTTTTTACAATCTCTGATATTATACTACTTGATATAAGGGAAATTTTTATGCTCTACTTTGAACCAGAAACAGGAAATAAGCTATAATTAGAATACATTCCAGACTAGTGAAAGCGTGGGAGTTGACTATCGGAGGTCATTAGGTCAAATAGATATAAATAGTATCAAGGGTATTTCAGTATACAATGTCAAGCTATTACAAACTTCATCTTCACAATGTCAAGCTATTACACACTTCATCTTCACAATGTCAAGCTATTACAAACTTCATCTACACAATGTCAAGCTATTACAAACTTCATCTTCACAATGTCAAGCTATTACACACTTCATCTTCACAATGTCAAGCTATTACAAACTTCATCTACACAATGTCAAGCTATTACAAACTTCATCTCTACAATGTCAAGCTATTACAAACTTCATCTTCACAATATCAAGCTATTACAAACTTCATCTTCACAATGTCAAGCTATTACAAACTTCGTTTTCACAATGTCAAGCTATTACAAACTTCATCTTCACAATGTCAAGCTATTACTAACTTCATCTTCACAATGTCAAGCTATTACTAACTTCATCTTCACAATGTCAAGCTATTACAAACTTCATCTTCACAATGTCAAGCTATTACAAACTTCATCTTCACATAGTCAAGCTATTACCAACTTTATCTTCACAATGTCAAGCTATTACAAACTTCATCTTCACAATGTCAAGCTATTACCAACTTTATCTTCACAATGTCAAGCTATTACCAACTTCATCTTCACAATGTCAAGCTGTTACAAACTTCATCTTTACAATGTCAAGCTATTACCAACTTTATCTTCACAATGTCAAGCTATTACAAACTTCATCTTCACAATGTCAAGCTATTACAAACTTCGTTTTCACAATGTCAAGCTATTACCAACTTTATCTTCACAATGTCAAGCTATTACCAACTTCATCTTCACAATGTCAAGCTGTTACAAACTTCATCTTCATAATGTCAAGCTATTACCAACTTTATCTTCACAATGTCAATCTATTACGAACTTCATCTTTACAATGTCAATCTATTATAAACTTCATCTTCACAATATCAAGCTATTACAAACTTCATCTTTACAATGTCAAGCTGTTACAAACTTCATCTTCACAATGTCAAGCTATTACCAACTTTATCTTCACAATGTCAAGCTATTACCAACTTTATCTTCACAATGTCAATCTATTACGAACTTCATCTTCACAATGTCAATCTATTATAAACTTCATCTTCGCTTCAATCTTCAATTATTTAAATTTTTCAGGGATGAGGGTGAGGGGGGCTACAGTCTTGGGTAACAGCCCTTTTACCTGCTGATATCGTATTATATCACGATTTTATACCGCTAGTGTTGAAAGGGTTAAGGGTATTTTTATAAAAAGTATATGTTCTGTATTTTCAGGGTTAAAGGCGTCAGAAAGTGAACTTGAGAAATTAAAATGTCTGAAATGTGATTTCCAAGGTTACTACACTCAACAATATCAGGATCATATCTCAACCAATCATAGCGACGACATCTCCAAATGTAAATGTTGTAATTTTTATACTTTCGATCGCGAGGAATTACTTGAACACTTTAAGGTAAGTGGAGATTTTATCTTCCAATAATTTTAAGACTGGAAGCCTTAGATTTTTTTTTGGATCGTGAACAATTATGAAAACACTGTAAGGAGAGTGGATCTTCAGATAATTTAAAGGCTGAAGGTTTATCAAAACGTCTTAATATTTGTGAAACAATAGTTCTTGTGAAAGAAATAGTTCTTGTTCAGGGACCTGGGCCTGTGCTTTTTAGAATCCTATTTTCATTTCACAAAGGATATTTTGGGTGATTGACCTCCATTGTTCGCATTCTAGACTAAATGACCTTTAAAAACAGGAGAAAATATTTACGATTCCATAAATAAACAATAAATGATAATCACACAACCCCTTGACCTTTCATTAAGGAGGAAATCATCGACAAGGAATTTCTGACATTATCGCGAAGGTCGAGAAGGTAACAATTTCGACGAATAATTAATGAGTATATAATGATTATGTCCAGTTATATGAATATTAATATCGTTACACTAGTATATGACAGGAATCCGTCTAGACTTCACACTTCACAGCTCAATTTTGTTTCATTTTACACCCTCTAGTTTGGCTGACAGGACAAAATTCTGCCTAAAGTTTGCACTTAATTTCAAAGATTATTTGTTCTGTAAAAGTAATTTCCAGTATATTTTTTGCATTGGGTTGGCTGATAACGAACTTAATCACTCTCTGTAGCATCTTGAATATAAAGAAAGCTGTGATTTATAGATTTGTAAATGTTCATTGTTTTTCCTATATAAATAGTTTCTCTTTACACACTCTAGTTTGGCTGACAGGACGTGGCAAGATTCTGTCCAGACTTCACACATCAAATAAAAATGGTTTATTTCTTCAATCCCTCAAGTTTGGCTTATTGTCTTTTTTGTACTGTTTAATATAATTCTTTACACCCTCCAGATTGGCTTTTTTTACTTTTTACTACAACCTTAAGTTATACTTTGTCTACCCAGATTTTGTAATTGTTCATTATTTTTCAGGAGATGCATCCTAAATGTATTTGTACAGTCTGTGAGTTTATGGCCGAACATTCGTACGTAATCAAACGTCACATGGTACGACATAATAAATTCAGCTGTATGTGTAATGTCTGTGGTAAGGCTTACAAGGTAGGTGAATAAATTACTCTATACTATAGAGTCAAATCAACAGCCCTGCACTATAATCAAAAGATCGTGGAAAATCCTGTGATAGATTTATCTCAATTTCTTCTATGTACTTGACAAGATCTCATCTCACATTACAGATATAACGACCATTCTTTGACCAATCATACTTCAGAAACGGGAATTTTCCTAGCTAAGCTAATCAGTAATAGTGTTCACAGCTCACTGTTAAAATTTGAGCCTTCAAATCAATGTGTCCAGAATTATCAGTTAAATGTTAAAAGATGACTTGTCAATTTAAGATACTCTGTGATATATAAAAAAGACATATATAGAAATAGTCAGTAAAATTCCTAGTTTGAAGTATTTTTAAAGGAATTGTGTTATTTTCGTACATTTCTAGTACTTCTGAAGACTATTTACATATATTACATATTACATATATGGCGTACCTGTCCCTTTAATGCCTATCTTACAACATGATCTTAGTGTATAGAAACCTACACAATTACTCCTTTTTTCAGTCAAAAGATCACTGCCCAGGATTTATTTCAAAATATTATTGTGACTACAAATCAAATATGACCCGAAAAAATTAAGAAAGTTTCTCATTTCACCAACTGCGTGCTGATGTGGTCTTACATACATACATGTGTACAGGTCAGGACAAAAAATCTGGAGATTTGACTTGAAAAATCTGGTAAATTACTTGGACTTAATCCACTATCTTTATTTTTTTGATTTCTATTTCAGGATCAGTATATTTTAAAGATGCATGTAAAAATGGTTCACATGCCCGCCGAGGTTTTATTTGAATGTAATATCTGTTATAAGAAGTTTACACGGAAAGCTCATCTGAAACGTCATCTCCGAATACACGACCCTGAAAAACCTTTTAAATGTCCACATTGTGAATACAGGTTGGTTTTGTTATTTCTTAACGCAGTTTAGAATTAAGAACTCTGGACAGGTATTATCGAACCGATCTTAGCGCTAGGATGTTCTAGAATCAATGTTAGAAAAAGATAAGAACCTAGGACATCCTAGCGCTAAGATCGTTTCGAGAATATGTGGCCTGATTTTAATGATGTAAAATATAATTAGTTTCAAGTTACTAGGACTTCAGAACAGTGGCTGCGCCAGTGGGGGTTCATTTGCCCCCCTTGAAAAGTGGTTTGCACCCCCATTGTACCCCCACTTTATTTTCAACAAATCTAAATGTCTGTCATTTTTCTCCAAAATATGTGTCAGAATGCACAAAAGACGTCAAGGTGACGATATACTGCAGTGACACCACATTACCTTCGTTTGCTTTCTTGCATTATGAGCCTCGTTCTGGATTCAATATGGCTGACAGGTGAATAACGTCTATGGCCTTTACAATAAGAAGTATCCAATAATAGTACATAACTGTTTAATAAAAACAATGATTCTATATTATAGAGGGTGTGAGAGGTCTGATATCTCTAAACATCTACTAATACACGAAGAACCCAAACATGTCTGTGGTATTTGTAACAAAGCTTTCCGACATCTTAAAAATAAAGATTTACACGTAAAAAGGTAAGTAGTTATAGATGGAACTAGATCACTATATGGGTCATATCCATTCGTCAGATGTTTACTATAACTGGAGTCCAGTGGTATCGGTACATGGAATAACCGTGGCCCAGTGTTACAGGCTGTACACATTTAGGATAACTAGACTGGCCTTGACAGTTGGAAAATAAAAAAGTAGATCTACCTTCGCCCAGAGTTCAAACCTAGTATAGGTTCGAGATAACACATGACATGGAAAAATTTCCTTTCGTATGAGACAAAAAACAGAGGCTGTTTGCTACACACTGTTCAAATTTACAATCTCTTGACAAAAATCCCTTGGAAAATTGATAAAGTAGGGCTATGTCATTGTCCAGGCAGATTTTTCCTCATTGCACACTGCATGACATTGCAGTCTTTATATGCCTAATCAGGTGAAGACAAGCAGGACGTGAAATACCATTCTTTAGTATAAAATATTTAATATTCCATTTCATTTCTTTTTGCTTCCAGACATAACGGTCAGAAAGATTATAAATGTGGTGTTTGTGGTTTCTATGGTTACACGTTTACTGATATAAGGAAACATATTGAGCGTAAACATGGTGATATGAAGAGTCTAGTCTGTGATAAATGTGGAATGGCGTTTAAAGCTGAAATCTTGCTCAGGGTAAGTAACTGTCTTGGTCTTTTAATAAGTTTACTGGTTATTTGAATGTGAAGGGGGAAGCTTCAAAATAATACTGGGATAGATTAAAAAAAATATTTAAAGCTGAAATCTTGCTCAGAGTAAAGCTCATGTTATACTGCAGAAACATGTTACAACGTCAGAATACCTAACTTGGATAATGTTAAATTTTTCTTCACTCATTAAATTTCTATCTCCAGGAACATCAGAGAGTTGGATGTGAAGGTGTGATAGAACAGGCGTTATCAATTTCTACATCAGACGGCGGTACGAGTCAAGCCATGATTCAAATCCCCTCTACATTGTCTGTGGACGGACAGAGTATTATGATAGATGGGCAGGAAATATCAGTGGATGAGGATGGTGCTGTTAATATCACTTTCGAACAAGTTCTTGATGGTAAGTTAAATTTAGAAATTTTGTTGAACTTCTTTGTTTAATTGACTACAGTTTATCACATATTTAGGATATACAATCCTCATCAGGACAACCAGTTTTAGAAATGGATGTTAATTTTCCAATATAGGACTTAATGTTACTAACTGACTAGAGCTCATCTCATGCTGTTGATACATGTTTTGGATATATTATCCTCATCAGGACAGCTAGTTTTGGAATGTCCTCTTTCTAGGAGTGGGTGGAGGGTGGACCCTGATTATATGTCCATGAACAAACTAACAATATTCATAGATGAAAAAGCACATTTAGCTGTTGTCTGGATTATAAATGTAGTTACTTCCCTTGGACTATGAGATCTAATACTTCCACTCCTATTCCTTGTTAGTTAAGTTTTAGAATTTTTGACAAAACTCTGAAGCAATTAACTTGTCTTCTGATCTTTAACTAAGTTACCTCCCTTAGACTGCAAATATTTTGCCCTAATTATCATTGGAAAACAGAAGCAATAATCATGTATGAGATCCGAATGTTATTTACTTGTGGTCTAGATTTTTAACATAGTTACTTCCCTTAGACCGGAAATATACTTTTCGCTTTATCATTTCACTTTTAAGGTTTAAGCTGGTGTCCGAGGCATTATGTTGACTTACTGACAATAATGATGATTAAATCTTGTTGCCCATATCATAAAATATCCTATAAAACATACCAAGGACTATGATATATCTCAATGTAAATTATCACACTTACGATAGAGTTTAATTGGAAGAATTTTTAAGAATTGGGTAAAAAGCTACTGGACAAATTCAAACATTATATTTAAAAAGAAAAATTGTCATTTCAGGTGAAGATGAGGACATTCATTTATTAGAAAACCAAATAGCTGCAGGTTCAGGTCAAATATCAGAAGGTGAAGGTCAAATATCTGTAGGTCAAGGCCAAATATCAGGCCAAGGACCAATTTTAGTTGATCAAGGTCAAATAGCTGTGAGTGAAAATCATATCTCGGTGCCAAACGGACGATTTGTATCTATAGCAGACGTTGCTTCCTCAGGTCAAGGTCATAATATTGTGATTCAAGGTGAAGAGGTCAACGAAGGTCAGGATATTAAATTAGACCTGGATAACCAGACCACTGTCGATGAACTCATGGGTAATTCCTGACAGACATAGAAATAGAAACATTGTCCAGTGACGGTTGAGTAGAATGATTACCCAGTGCTAATTACGGTAGAAATGTTGTCAAGGCCTTGTTCATTGAAGAAGATATTTCATCCTGACTCATTAGATATATTATCCAGTCCTCAGTTCTCCTGTGAAGTAACTTATAAAAAGATTGTCCATTGTCTAATGTGGTGATTAACGAAGAGGAAGAGGGGGATGGGGGGTTAGAATACATAATTTTAAAAAAGGCACTCATCGCTTCAAAAATTGGTCTTTCGCCTCATTACCTCCATTACACTACGGCCTTGTTATACAAACAGTGTAGACACAGTAATAGTTGGGTTTTAACTATTAGAGGGATCTAAACATCATTCATTCATTCATTCATTCTTGTAGAATTTATATTTTGAAAATAGAATGGTAATTTATAATGTAACTTGTTATTAAATTGTTGATCTTTTCAGTTCTGTGTTTTTATTTATCAATCCGACTTATAATGGATAATACATCTAGTAGTTTAGAGGGGAGAATTTACCGGGGCCCCGTGTGCTACAGGCTGTAACCCGAAAACAGGTGGGAATTGTAAAAGAAAATCAGTGTTAAAGTGAAATAATAATCAGTCTCGAGTGTATTGAAAATATCTTTGATTCTACGTTGTCTGGAGGGAACAATTCACCGGGGCCACGTGTGCTACAGGCTGTACCCCAAAAATAAACTTTGGTAAAGAAAATTGTAAAATCAGTATTAAAGTGAAATTGTAAATGATCAGTTTCCAGTGTATTGAAAATATAATTGATTTCATGTCGACATTTACCTCCCTTGGCCTACCCCTAAAGAAAGTCCACTTTTATATTTGGAGAATTCACGTAGCCATTAAAGTTTATTTTGGTATTTTAGACTATTGTAAAAACAATATTTATTTTGGAGTATCAGATCTACATCTGCACCCTTAACACGGTCTCAATTTCCCGTCTTCAATTGTCCAGCAGAAGTCAAACGATGGTCACTCACCCGATTTCAATATAGAGTTATTGTTCTTGAGTTGACAGGCTCGTGCAACTAACAGACGACAATGAATGTAAGTGTTGAGGAATGTTGATCAAGGTGGACAGAAGTCTACTGCCGATTCTAAGCATCTGATGGAATCTCCAGCAGTCGACATCAGCGAAGCGCCCATATTTAGAAATTTACTGACAACTAGCAACTACCTAACTACAGATTAACTACCTGGTCACAGATTCATAATGCTCAGTTCGACGACCAGATCCAATTTTAGCTGGAATGCAGCAGAAGCAATTGGCACAAAGTCTGTGTTTTTATACGCCCACGTTATAATGTGTAGGCCTACGTAGGCCTATATTGCCTTCGTCCTTGTCCGTAGGTCCGTCTACAATTGGCTTGTGAACACAATAGAGGCTACAGTTTTCATCTGATTTGAATGGAATTTGGAGAGGGGAGACTATCGAGACTAGTCTTCATCAGATTCAAATGAAATTTAATGTGATCATTTATCTTGATGAGATCATGGTTAAGTTCGAATTCGACGATTACACGATGGAGCTGTAGAATAACTTTTGAAGAACATTCTGTGTCTAATTTTGACACCAATATTCGAATGATGAAATTGTTTAGAGGACGCGGTCGAAAAAAAAAAATACGAATTAAATGAAAGGCATTTTTTCTGGTCTCGTCAAATAAAATATTCAAGCTCTTTCGGGCTCACATGTCTTTTGTCTTTCTTTTAGAAAAAAAATCGGTCAAACTATCAAAATTGTTAAGAAAACTGTATATTTTCAGCCTCAATGTTGGTGGTCAGTAAAAACAGACCCGTGTGGAAAATAGACTGGTCCATTATTAGATTATTGACAGACGTCAAACTGGACCATCCTGTGTACTGGCCTTGACCCTCACACCTTAAACATTCCTCGTGTCCACTCATCGTCTGCTATAAACACAACTTATCAATGAAATCAGTGTAAACAAAGTAGTGGTCACTGCAACGTTCTCATTGGTCAGGTCCGGACTGGACTGGTCAGTATAATGTTCTGATTGGTTGATATTTATGACGTTATATTCTGATTGGTTGTCATGAATAAAAGCGCGTGTCAGGACGTGATTTGATTGGCCAGTGTATTTATGAATGAAAGAAGAAGAATTTGATGGCTGTGGGAAGAGAAACGAGATGAAAGGTTGGTCAATGTTTATGACAGACCAGGAGACTGTTTTTAAAGTTTATCTTTCCTCTTCATTAGCTTTCTCATCATGTAAATAAAAACGTTTTAGTCGTCCACTTGGTCAAGATAAGAATCGCCATCTTGTTTTTATTTGGTTCATTGAAAAGAAAACGAAGTTAGAAAATGTTTCTGGGAGTGCATCTCAACTAAAACATCATCGCCATTTGTAAATGTCTATCAAACAGTAATTCAAGACATTTTGTTCAGTTTTCACTTGCTTCTATTTCTGGATCACTAACAATACAATTCATTTTTTAAACAAAATATTTTCCATGGCATGTTATTGCTCGTCACAACTGAACTGTTATTAGTAAAGTTTCAAATGCCCATATTTCTGTCTCACTTACTAGATACAGTTGTTTTAGTTGACCTTTTATTAGCCATCATTGTTGATCCCTATATTCTATTTTCACTTCTTTATATTTAAATATTTGGGTCATTTACAATCGGGTTGTTTTTTTCAAACATAATATTTTTCGTTGACTTTGTACCTGGACATTTACCGAAACGAAATATGTAGACCTAGAGCTATTCCTAAAGCAAAAATAAACTTCTGACAGACTACCCCTTTAACAGACACTGACAGTTACTTCACCTGTGGTCAATAAACTTATTCAAAGTTCTACTGCTTCTTTCCGTTGCCTTTCACTACCTAAAGTCCATTTAAGCCCGACTTGCTCTAATATCTCAAAAAATGAAATGGATGGAGCTTTACGTCCTACTTTTAATATCTCAAAGAGATTGTAAAGAGATTTTCTAATTTTGTGTGTGATAGCATCAGTTTCCGCCATTCCAAATTTCAATCAAACGTCTGTGGTTCCTGCAATTCCACTATTCTCGAAGTCCTTAAGTGATAAGTATATTTTGCGATTAGTGACCTCATCAAACACGTAGTTTAAGCAGGAACCACTGACGCCTGATTGAAAATAGGAATAATGCAAATTGATCCTCGATACACACATAAAATTTAGATAACCTCTTTATAATCCCTTTAACTTGCATGATATAAGAATTTGAAAATTTAGATTTATATATGATACAACCAGGTGGCTTATCTTTTGCCTTTATTCAAATCAGATTAACAAAATCCCAAGTGTGTGTATTCTGATCGAAACTGTCATTTAACTGAGTCCACAATCTCGCGATATTCGGAAGGTGTCGATTTCATCCGCGTCTCAATTTTCAAATAATCTGAAATTATTGACGTCTAGGGTTTCTCTAAATCTTGGTGAAGTTAATTCGGCCATGTTTGGTGAGTTAATCTCGCGCTAAAGGGCGTGATGAAGTGACCGGTGTGACGTCTCAGTGACAACATTGTGTTATTTTGTGATACTTTGTGTCCAATGGGACAACTGACCACTCGGACAATGTAAAATCACAAAACATCGACTTAACCCAATTTTTGAAAAACTTATGTAATCGAACACGCGGTATCCCTTTAATGGATAATAATTCGGTGGGAACTGAATTTCTAATTTTTCGTTCGACTTACCCACAACAAGTGCCAACATAAATCAACGTTTCGCATCCTTTTCCTGTCAAATCTTCCTTTCGGAACGATGAGCCAGATTTTCATTATAAAAGGTGATATGGAAAGCTGCAATTGAGTTCTATCCATCCCATCTTTTTTAAGGGGGAGGGGCATTCAAATGAACGATTTCGTCTCTAAAGAAAGACTACTTTGGTATTCAATTTCTGATCAAAACCCTCTGACAAATTTCCTGAGACTCTATCATTAGGGTTGATTTACTAACCACAGGCAAACCCAGAAGAACTCTTTTAAATTTATGGGAATTCGGGTAAAACAAGAATGTTCTTTGATGTTTCTAGAAGGAATAAATTTCACTTCACAAGAAAAGAGGGTTGTTAGGTGATTTATGGTAAGGTCAGTGACCCCTACCCCTAGCAACCAGATACATTTAAATCTTCTGCTTCAATAAAATTAATTTAATTTTCAATGATTGAAATTAATTCGATATGCCACGTGAATAATTGATGACGTACAAGTCAATGTTTATATAGTCCGCTCGTGATCGCCTTCTAATTAAAATGGCGACTAATTATTTCAAATTCTTTCAAATCAAAAGTCACCCATGGCGTTAAGGAAATTCGAGATATTCTACTTTCAAAAGCTCCTTTTGTCCCATGGGTGTTCTTGTGTGTGTAATTTTTTACTCCACTTCCTGAATGATTACGCGCCGTCTGCTGTTCTGAATGACGAAATCAATGACGTAGAAATTTTAAAGACGTCATTATTATTTTCTCATATCAGTTGTGTCACCATGACATTACGAGCGACAATGAAATGATGAAAACGTTGCTTGACTTTTGGCATTTCTTGTTAAATCCACCTTCTTCAATGTCTCTCTTCAATGAACTTTGACCTGGAGCAATTGACCAAATGTCACCTGATTTCGTAATGGGAATCAAATCACGTTAAATCTAGAATTACTTCACGTGGAAAGGTTAATGTCCCGTATTTGATGGGTTATTTTTGGGGGTTTGAATGCTGGGCAGGGGTCGTGGACGTGAAATTGTAAAGAATGAGTGCGGACGAACTGAAAGGTGCGCAATACTGTTTTCCGTGCAAGTTGTTCTGAAATTCTTAAAATGGAGTCTAAAGCCACAGGATCTTGTTTTTAAAGCCTTACAAACGTCTTGGTGGTGTTTCTCTAGTATTGACACCTCACGGCTTTTCTGGTCTGAATCGGTTCAAGAGAGATGACACAAGTTGAAAAGAGCCGGTTTAAATTTTATCAAGAAAACTTAATTCGTCTGATAAATATTCAGAATCAACACGACTCGTGCCATGTGAACTCTCCAAATACGCCAACAATCACACTTCAGTCAAGTTTCCATGACTTTATTGACGTAAACTTTTTAAATCCCAAATGACAATATTTGGCGGGAAATCTTGTCAAATATAACCTCGTGAAGTAATCAAAAGACAATTCTCAAGAATTTAGCGGGAAGTAGCAGAAGTTGTTTTGATATTAGAACAAGATCACGTGAGTTTATGTGGACTTTAACTTCTCATTTTCTTCTGTCCTCTTGGTGTTGACCTTTAGGGTCAGAGGTTGCGCTCAGGGGTTACCTAAATTGACAAGAAGTGCCTTTGAAGGATGGACAGACGTGTGGGCAGTGAACGAAAAATTGAGCCAGGCCACGAATAACAACCGTTATTTGAATACATAACAGACGAAATTGTGTCTAAAACAAATTTGAGTAAAAACAGACGACCCATGTGTGAATTTGACATCTTTGACCATTGATCACGTGACCTTCAAGCCTTTGGTCGAAATTTAATCAAAGATCGTGATTTTGATAAATAAATTTTGTTCAAATAAACAAAATGGCTGACAAATTGTATAATCATGTCGGTTAACTCAGATGGTTAACGTCTGGTCTCACTGTAGAGGTTTTGGCGGGAAACTATGTCAGGCAGTTTGAAATAGCCAAACACTTTTCATAGAATTGAGGGAAATTGAGTTATTAGTCTTGGTTTGAGAAATTATTAAAATGACTAATGTGTTGTTTTTTTATTTAACCTAGGCTACTGCAGACTATATGCAAGTAAAAACTGAAGTAGAAAGGTCTGTTCCGTTGTCTGGACGACAAATAAAGTAAAATAACAAGGCTCTCTAGAGGTACAGTGGGTTCGAATCCACCTTTAAGTTAGAAAACTGCTGATCTGATGCCACAGCTTGACTAAAGGACTTTGTTTACTTATAATTTACCTTGACCTACTGACCTCTACCAATTGTCAACAAAATATGTCATCGGTCATCATCTATCTATTCTCTTGTCGGCTTCCTTTGATCTTCACCTTAATTAATTATTATATATTTACATATTAACATATTTTACTGGGGTGTGGTCGTTAACTGTGTTTGAAGATCACATTTTCTTCTGGTCATTTACCTGGCGGTTCACTCTTATTTGTGAAATGAAATTAAGTGGAGTTTTAAGTCCTACTCTACTGCACCTAATATTAATGTAAAAAGACGTAACTATTCAGTGTTCAATGAGGGAAGGGGTTACCTGACCATGTACTCTTGAAGACATTATACATGTACGTCCTAACTTACCTACCTAATGTACGTGCTTTTGCAGTGGCGGAGCCAAAGTGGGGGCAGAGGGGACAGGGCAAGTTTTTCGGGCAAAAATTCCATAACGAGGTTAGAGATCCGGGCAATCTCAGATATCTTGCCCCCCTTCGGACGTAAACCTGGCTCCGCCACTGTGCTTTTGCACCCCATTTTTACCCAAAGTTTATTTTTAACAAATTAAGGAATATGATTTATATACGTTTTCGACAATTTTCTTGGAAATACCCTTTCAGACGCTCCATGACAGGCGCATCTACAATGTTGCCGCATTTTGAATTTCAGCCTCGACAGTTGTCCCCCTTTGAGTCAGTTTGCCCCTATTAGTATTATTAACACGTTGTCATTAACTTTCATCGTATACGAGGCATAACACTATGGTTTTTCTAATGTCTTCTATTTGCATTCTAACAACAGACAACATGTGTTATAAAGCATTAAAATGCTGTACCCTCAGAGGACGGGATGTCCCAAGTCAGTGTTTACTTATTTTTATCTTCAAATTACCGAGGTCAGTTGGGGTCCGGTGTCCTGATGAGTTTACAGGTTAATCAATGATAGAGTATGCTGGTAGATGTCCAATAATCCCTTCTTTCTCACATCCCTGTCGGCCCCTTAATTCACTTTTTCACTTCCCTAATCCCCTCCCTCACTATTCTATTCTTTCTCTACAGGTTATGGTTCTAGATCGTACGTGATTTCAGGTTGGTGTGATTTCCCCTTCCCTAGCAGTGTCTCGACTGAGCTTACAACTCATGCATGCATAGTACATGTAAAATGTTGATTGCCTTAGTATTGGTATGTCCTTAGAGAGATTCCAATGCATACAGCAAAGAGCACCGTTTGAAGTGTGGATTACCTGGGACTGATTTGAAATACACCCCCCACCCCCTCAATAATTACTGATCAAGATTCCGAAAATAGAGACTTTGGATCATATCTTGTGGGTTTTGGGGACACTTGTCATATTCGACCATTTAATACGTCTTTCGATTTGAACGAGTCCACTATACACGTTTAATGACGCCATTTATACGGTTCAGCTATTCTAATGTTTTATATCGGGAACCACAGATATCTAACGGACAATGTAAATAGACAAATGGCTCCGATACACAGCTCTTTATAGTTCAATGAAGATCGGGACAATTCGACGTTAAACTCGATAAAACTAATTTACTTTATTTTTAGAATATCTAAAAGTAAAATTCTTTTGTATAAGGAATGGGAAATGAAATGAAATGAATGGAGTTTTACGTCCTACTTTTCTGTACCATGTGGGCTAATGAAGACGGATATAAGGAATGGGCACAGCTCTATAACGACAATGTCGGTAAGAGGGTATATCATCAACACCGCGGTTCTCAATTTGGAAAGGCTCTGGGCATATCAAACCAACCGAGTAATAGGTGTTAATTCAACACGATAATATCTGATAGGTGACCATACACCTTTAATCCCGGCTTAATTACAGGTAAATACAGGTAAATATCTGTATGGCATACATCTGGGGACATGACCTTTCACCCCACGGTCTGTTCTGACTCCCAGGATCTCTACAATCTGTACTAGGCTTTGACTGTGGGTGGCCGTAATGACATGAGGTATCTTGTTAAGAAATGAAATGCACCATGTGGGCTAATGAAGACGGACAACACCATTTGCCAGGACAGCGGCATTAGCCTGCTCTTTTTCGACTTTCAACTGCCGAGGGATCTGTTGCACACGGGGTCTCGGTTTATTGTCCCACCCAAACGACTAGATGCTTTTTCCATGCCAGCCCCTCTTGCCTGGATCACTGACAGGGGGAAACCGGGTTGAAAAATCGAAGGTATTACCTCGACCTATTCCGGGATTGAATCCTGGAAATCCAGGTTAGAGGTATCTACCCCGTACCAATGACCGAATGAATGAACGAACGATCGAACTAACGAAGGAATGAATGAACATACGCACGTACGAAGAAATGAAGAAATGAATGAACGAATACCCAGTGACCAATATAACTGAACCATGACAGAACGATGTCGATCAGTAAAAAGATAAATTGAGATGAAAAATGGGCGATCAGATAATAAATAATTATCAATAAATATATAAAATGGTGGGTGTGAAACCACAATAAATTCTATTCATCAAAAATAACTCAGTAATTTTATCACGTACGCTTGAAAACTGAGGTTTTTTTTGAGAAATTTCTCCAAAATCAAGATTTCATTGCTGTCAAGTTTTCGTGTATCATAAAAAGTAAAGATCGATCAATGTGATTGATTTTAAAAAGAGTTATGTCCCATCCACTGTTTATTTAAGATCAGTAGTTTCTTTCAGATAGTAGGACGTAAAACTCCATTCAATTCAATTCTTTTAGCTATTAAAGAGCAATAAAAACACTTAAAGCTACTACAGTTTTAGTGGAAATTTAACTTTTCCTGTATTTATCGCCAGATAACGTACAGAAATCTAAAACATAACAAAAGGACATCGGCCCTACCTGTCAAAACAGAAAGTTCATTTTTCACTTTTTGCCAATACCTTGAAATTATCTTGTGTCATAACTATACAACAGAATCCCCTTATAATTCAATAAACTAGTTCTATTATTGTCTTATATAAAGATTCTATTCTTTAGTCATGACACCTGGTAAGTCCAGCTGATGAATATATACATTTATTGGCCAAGTTTGAGATTTTAAATTGTATGTCCATTCTAAGAGCTAGTATCCTTTTAATGATTTAAAGCAGTAGCTCTAGTGATCAGACTTTTCTTTTAAACTTTATGATAGCTTTAAAGATGATGGCAATCTTTTGTATATATTCTATTGCATTCATTGTCTTCATTACCGCTTTTCTTCTGTACATGGCTTCCTTCTTGTTATATATCCTCATGTTTACCCCCACTACTTCATTTCATCTGATGACAACACGTGTAAATTGTGTTGAAACGTTATGTGCTTTGTTATTATAGAAGTGAGTTATACCATAATATACCCCTTGTGTTTTTTGGTATATCTACTCTCCACTTCTAAATGTAATTCAAATCTTATCTATTCTATTGCAAGTTGACCTTATCTCAGCATTTCAAAAAATTAAGCCAATAATCCTACAGGTATATGTTTTCCTAAAAAAAAGTCACAAATCAGCAGTTTATCATAATACCTCCCACTTATTTCAAAAATACTTGACCTACTTTTATTCTTTAACAACTATCTAGTGGGCTAACAGATACAAAAAAAACTCTCTTTATTTATAGTGAAAAGGGATAAAGGGGGTGATTTTTATTATAACTTATTATAGCTGACAGAATTCAACCTTCATATCGTCTATTGATATTAACAATAAGGAGAAAACTGTCATTAAATCTTGACCTTTATCAGCCCTATTTGGCCTTGTCAGGGATACAGGCCGAAAGGGCTAAAAGTACATCGTAGGCGAAAGAGACTAAATTGTTTAAGGTGCAAAAAGGAGCATCGGAAGTCATGTTTCCGTAATTCCAGTCGACCCTGCTGTTAATGAACAATTTGGAACATATCAATATCAACGAGGTTAACTTAAGGACCAACTGGTAGATAGGATCCTTGTCAGCGATCAAAAGGGGTCAAATGACTTAAAAGTACCAGAGACTTTGGATAATCCAGGAAAGATCAATGCCAAGAGGTTTGACCAAGGACCAGCTGGTAGAAAGGATCTTCTTAAACCTAAGTTGTTATCCTTGTAAAATATGGTTGTTTCTTTTCTTTATTTTCTTAGATACACAGATCTTGGGTGTAAAACTTCATCCATTTTTATAAGAAGGTAAATATGATATAATGATATAATGCACACTTACAAGACTTATAAAAACTCTATTCTTCATTGTTAAAAGTATAATTACCACCCGTTTACCTTCAATTGATAACTTTTATCAAAATAAAAACAGGCTATAAAGTTGATGTTTTGATGACATTTTGAGATTTTCCCACGTCCCAGTTGACTAGATTAAAATACTTGCATAATTATTATTTTATATGATATATAGATATAGTACTGTAGGGGATATAGAACGATTTATATAATTTATATTATCATCAGTTATCAGGTGTATTATACACGAGTGTTGGAAATCATCACCTGTTCGACTTTCAGAAGAACTGGCCGTGGATACGAACCTACAGCAGCTAATCTCCTATCAGTATCGAAGGCCAATCCAACTCGCTACCGAATGAGCTTTTCTACTGCCACAAAAAGACAGTGTTCTAACCCAACCCAGTTCCAAAGTTGTTAACCCCTTCAAGCTAATATTTATAAAGCCAGGATAAAGAAGGGGAGAGGGGTTTGGTTTAGAGATTTACATATAGGTTTATACACATGCAAACATTGGCATTATCTAAACACTGGGTTCTTTAGAAACCCTAGAAATAAGGTTGGCCCAGCTTCGCATCCCCAACCAGCCACCCACCCCGTTATCATTATCTAGACACTGGGTTCTTTAGAAACCCTAGAAATTAGGTTGGCCCGGCTTCGCACCCCCAACCAGCCCCCCACCCCGTTATCATTATCTAGACACTGGGTTCTTTAGAAACCCTAGCAAGAAGGCTGGTACGGCTTCGCACCCCCAAGCAGCCCCCCACCCCGTTATCATTATCTAGACACTGGGTTCTTTAGAAACCCTAGCAAGGAGGCTGGTACGGCTTTGCACCCCCACCCCCAGTTATCATTATCATTGAGTTGTTAAAAGCCTGGTGCTGTTTGCCCATGTAATGGACTCTATAAAAGGAGTGTAGAGTTGACAAACTAAAAAGGAAAATAGACTCCCATCACCATTATCTATGTCTCTGAAAGGAATGCTGAGCTGACAAACCTAATACATACCAAATAAACAATATTAACAATATGGACTCTCAGAAAGGGATGTTGAGTTGACAAATATCCATACCACATTACCTTTATAAGCAAAATAAGTTTAAGTTTAATAGTTGACAAATATCTCTACCATATAAAAAATCAAAATAAGTCAAACGACTTCAAGTTTAAGTACCCTGACTTGGAGAATATCTACCCTACTTATTCTGGGGTTGCTTAGTTAAATATATGTGAACTTTTTTCTTCTATGTAACCTTTTTATTATCAGAAATCTTTAAAACAAACCTGGCGAAGGAGTTAAACTATTGATATAAAAATCAATTATACGCATCCTCGATTTGACTGCACGTTCGTGTCCTTTTTATGTGCCTTTTTGAGGGTCTTTATAAAGGGTTTTAAAGAATAGGAAATATCTCTGAATATTTTTATGACTCAAACTGTATTGTGTCGACAATGGGCAATAATCTGTGAGAATAGTCATCTCATTCTAAACATTAAACTTAATGTCCAGGGTTCAATCACGTCATTGCTCAAGATAATATTTTCAGATTTTTAACTGTTTTTTTTTCTGTCAGTAATGCAGGTTGGAAAGTCTGACATAGAAAAGTGATTTAGTTGTTCGGGTGGGACAATAATAAGATGCGATAAATGTCCCAAATTTGCCATGTTTAAGATCTTTCGACAGTTTGAAATCGTAAAGGAGTTTGCAAATGCCACTTTATGGCTAAATTTTCCTCATAGCATACTGTACGATGTTACCCGTCTTCATTGGCTCAATCAGTAACATAGTAAAAGGATGTAAAACTCCACTTTATTTGTATCGAAGAATGATATTCAGCTTCACCTGTCCCCACCAGGCCAATATCACAGGGCGTTATCATACAGAACAATATCACAGGGCGTTATAACGGTTAATTCACAGTTGCCATAAAAGATGCATTTTGGTGTAAAATTTAATGATCTTGTCTTTCAACACGGGCTGGACCAGATGGACAATATCTCTGGTTCTCTTTGAAACTTTTGACATGGGAAGAGAATGTTAACATGACAAAAAGAACATATTTTGGTAAAAACGTTTCCATGGTTTTTGATTCAATTTATAAAAAATACAACTCATAAATAAATAATAATGAAATGAAGTTTTTTTTGTGAATCGTTTTTCTTTTGAATTGCCATGTACAATTTTTCATTTGTGTACAAATATGATAAACATTCCTGTATTTTAATAATTTGTGTATATTTGTGTCATATATTCTGACAAATGTCAAATGAAATGGAGTTATCTGTTTTTCTATTTCGTTCATTATTATACTAGGGTAATGAATTGAAATGGAATTTTGCGTTCTACTCCCAAGTTTCTTTCAGATTCATTTTCAAAATTGTCTGTAAACAATCAAAACAAAAGACCAATAAAAAAAAAAAAACCTAAAAAAGAAAAGAAAAAAAGAAACAACAACAACAACAACATTTGAGCTATATGGACTTTATGAAATAAACGTAATAACATTTCGTTGTTTGGGACAGGGGGTGTGGGTGATTAATTATGCGGGTCAGTTACAAAATATTAATCATTGAATATTCAAATGCCTGGTGCTATGATACCCACCCCGACCCTTTTGATAATTCTGTGGCCCCTACACTTAATGGACACCCCACTGAATGGATGATGAGTTGACAAACCAATTGCAAAAGTGTGCTCGGTAAATCCAAAATATTCTGTATGCCCTGTGTTGTAGAAAACACAAGCAACTGCAGTAGGCCTACCAGAAAATCAGGGCAATATTAAGACGACCGAGATATATGAAATATAATCTTCCAACAAAAACTGACCTCGTGTCCCTCCAGATAGAACACAATACAATATCAATAAACATGGTCGTATCTATTACGTCACTTCCGGTCAATGATATCCGGTGATAGAGAGTATTCTGACCTAATCAAAAGGTCAAGATATGTTCGGTCAAATGAATAGTTGAATTTTGGTTGGTATGAACTAGGGTTGGATCCCAAATTGGCCACAATTTTACCAGTTTATGTCTTAATTTATAATTGAGGCTTCTTAGTTATGACACCTAGTCTTTGTAGCTTACATTAGCGCCTTTTACAGTATGAAGTGAAGTGGGGGGAGGGGGGGGGGGGCTCAACTATAGCGACTCAACAAGTCATTTAAGTCATCTAAATATTTCAGGGGGTGGGGGCTGGCAGCCCTCTAGTTGCGGGCCTGTTATTGTCCCATCCGAACGCCTATACTTGATAGACTTGTATCCTATGGGAACCCTAGACCTTCAGGGTAGAGACAGGCCCGTAGTCTGACCAGTATTCCTTGGGGGCAAACGTGCAATCGAGGGGGGCAATTTAGCAAAGCACCTTAACAGACGATTAAACGTCGGGAAACGGACTTTCATGGAGTATTTTAGATTCGAGATTATTTTTGTTAAAACACACAAGTTATAATACGTTACATTTTTATTGCCGTTTTAGTTTAAACGTAGTCGGGTATGTTTTATGGCAAAACGTTGAACAAATACGTCCAAGTTAATTTTCTGGGTACGCTTCCTGTTGAAGGCGAGAAGAACAAGATTGCGCTGGCGAAGCTGAGTCATAGATCGTCGTTGTGGTGAGTCAACGCGAGTAAGAGTTGAAAAGCTGCTTTCACACACAGCGGTACTAGAACCGAATGTGGCAACGCTTGCAGCCAGTGCATATAATTTAGGGAAAGCCAATTTCTGCTCGTATAGTTTTTGATGAACAAGATTGGAGTCCTGCTTTTCTGTCTTGGCAACGTTATCTTGGAGAAATTGTTTTGACACCTCAATTGTTATGCTTCTCGAGGCCCTTTCCAGTATCACCTACAGCATGCTTCCAATCTGTGTAGCCTTCAGTGATGAATTTTTATGCACCCGTAGATGTATTGTGAAACTGGAAATTTTATTCTCGGTTGCTTTGGAACGTCTTCTTTTCCAATGTCACCTGGTACTCCTGTCTTTTCAGAGCATCTTGGTACTGCATCCGTTGTGTTGCCCGCTGTGGTTTTGATACCAGTGTCAGTCGTAGTAGTGTCGGAACCATCAAGCAATTTGTCTTTTTTTATCAAATATTTATCCATTTTTCCTACTTTGGATTGTTTGATTAATATGAATACAATTTAGGATAATATATGTCTATCAGTTAGTATTTATAATCAACCAATCAAATCTTTTGAATTTTGAGACGGGACAGATTACAATCCAGTATCAGGCCAATAATTTTGTTACCAACGACGCTTTACTGCAGACTTTTTATGATTTTCAACGAACTCAATTGTATCAAATTATCTATTCTAATGTAATTAAATTCAAAAATGTTATGAAAAGCTATGATGTCTGGTTTCATCCCCAGCTAAGTATAAACAGAAAGATATTTAAAAACAGTTCTAGGCTTACAGATAGGAATACTTATAGTATTTTGTTGAACCATTTCGCATAACGCAGCCCTGAAAGCCATAACCTTATTTTTCGTTACGTAAAATCAAAATATCAAATACTAATCATATGATCGACAATGCAAGAGCAGCTGACTGGTGCACTTACTCCACCATAAAATGCCTGACCAGAATGACCACTGTTGGCTATTCACTCCGACTCAGTTTATACCTGCCGCTCCTATTGACTCAGGAAAAAGAAAAGGTGTATTTTAAAAAAGCGACAGGTATATTTTTCTAGGGGGGGCAAGATTTGATTTAGGAGCCCCCCCTTGGCTACGGGCCTGGGTAGAGAGTATGCGAGTCTCCGTGGCATTGATCATTACCTCTAAAACTAGGTGAATGCAAACGCAAAGATTTCATCCTTCAAACATCGATATTGATTAAACCATGGGTATATACAAATCCGATTGCCGAAACTTTATCCATGCTGTGCTGTCTCTAATTCCCTTTCACTCGTCAAAGATTAATTATGTTTCCTTAACCCCTTATTTCCACACATCAAAATGCCAGTGTCTGTAAATTTCACTGATTTTAATCGATTGTGAATTTTGATTGATAAACGAGACTGACGTTACAGATCTAGTCTTTTATTTCATCGGATTAACGTTTTGATAAATTCGACTTGAAAATCCGGGTTAACCCCTACGTTGACGAAATAGTCGGATTTGATGCATCTCAAATCTGAATCGGAGATGACGACGATGAATGCGTTCCGAAAGGGTTAATCAGTCAGGTCACTCCATCCTCATATCAAGTCTCTAATTGCTAACAAAATCGAATTAAACATATTTCAAAATTATAGTTGAATGACCTTTATCCGACCCAGGGGTCCAGATTAATGTGTGTACTTCTAAAAAGAGGTGTTGTCCCCCTCGGGCTGTTAGGAGATCCACTTAAGTGATCTAAACCCTGTAAGAATAGGGTTGGTGTAATAATTTAAATACCAAAAAACCACTCTACTCCTTGTACTGTCCACTTAGGTAAAAAGACAATTCATATCGCAGATGTAGAATAAGTAGCGACATGCTCCGTACTTCTTCTGTTTCTTGATACTTCTTCTGTTGATTTTTTTCTACCTCTGTAGTTCTTCTTCTCTTTTAAGATTCTCCTTCTGTAGTTCTTCTTCTGTAATTCTTATTCTGCAGTTCTTCTTCTGTAGTTCTTATTCTGCAGTTCTTCTTCTGTTGATTTTTTTTCTACCTCTGTAGTTCTTCTTCTCTTTTAAGATTCTCCTTCTGTAGAGTTCTTCTTCTGTAGAGTTCTTCGTCTGTAGTTCTTCTTCTGTAAAGTTCTTCTGTAGTTCTTCTTCGGTGTTTCTTCTTCTGTATTTTTTCTTCTGTAGTTCTTCCTCTTCTGTAGTTCTTCCTCTTCTGTAGTTCTTCATCTTCTGTAGTTCTTCCTCTTCTGTAGTTCTTCATCTTCTGTAGTTCTTCATCTTCTGTAGTTCTTCATATTATGTAGAGTTCTTCTGTCTTCTGTAGAGATCTTCTTCTGTAGTTGTAATTCTTCCTCTGTCATTCTTCCTCAGTCATTCTTCCTCTGAATTGGGGGTGGGATGGGTGTTAGACAAAGAAGTTGACCATACTGAAATTCTAGCTTTTTACACCAACCGTATAATAAATGTGATAAACACTGAAAAGGAGGTTTAAAGGATCAATGTGTAACAATGTATTAATTACAGGTTATAGATAATTAATTACCGGCGCAAAATAACTTCTCATAACTGCTCATCAATATTTTTGGCAACGACCAGGCGATAGTATAATATAGAAAAAACTATGTTGTCAAAAAAAATATATAAATAATTAAATGAAATGCATTAAGGAGAATCAGCACCAAACGGGCTATATAAAGAAACCCATAAAAAAATAGACAGCAGAACTGAATACTGAAAAGTTTTAACTGACCACTCTACGATGGACGATGGTCAATTATATTCTACTGACCAACAGAGATCACAGACAAGATACCGAGTTGTAATTTCAAAATCTAGTAATTATAATTCTTTTATCAGTACATCATATAAACAAAACTTTACAAATTATACCCCTCATATTTCTGACCCTCGGGACCTCTCGGAACCCCCGGGGGCTAACGACCTGCTCTCAATCATATCACTCTACCCTGACCTTACAAACTACAGGTCGTGTGACTCGATAACCGGATGTGATTAACCGGAAGTGATGTAAGTGCGCCCCCTAGTGTGAAGTTAATGATATTAACAGGGTTTCTATGGTGTATATTATTATGGCGGTAAAACATCAAACACTTCTTGTTTCATTTATAATTTTATGAAATGAACGTGGTTGATTGGTTTCATTTTTAGAATATTTCAATGAAGTTGCTCAGCTCTTCATTCGTCGTGTAGAAAAAGAGAGATTCAATCCTTTGGCTGAAAAATGTATTCTCTAAATAGATTTTGTCTGTTTTGGGCTGATGTGTTAAGAGCTGAAATTTAAACGGGCAAGAAAAGGGGCGAATTTTCTTCCTTTATATCAATCAGTAATGATTGTCTAAATATGTTCATTTACCTCAATTTTTCAATGTTTACCGACTTCCCTAACTCAACCTACAGGGTCAATAGTTATTTTATAATCCCCCTCCCCTCATCAACGTTATCAGCTAGCACAGTAATATTTTAAACTTTCTGTTTTAATTCTATTATATTTCACCGAGTTTTAATTTAATGACGGTAGATTGAAATAGTGTGGAATGCCCTATACATCCCCTGTCACACTCCAACCAAGTCTATAGAAAAGACATCATCATTTTGCTGGTTCTCTTTCATTGTGCTACAATTCCTCTTTCAACCTGCATCTGGGTTTGCTGAAATTACGTCTCTATCAGAGTGTCCATATGCAAATAGTTTAAAATCATTTTGTCGTATTCTATACACCAATAGGGTGTTGTTTATGTTGTGGACAAGCTTTGCCTTAAGCTAATTTTTCAACTAGTAAGATTCAAGCTTTTGAGTCCAATTTAATTTGAGCTCTTCTGAAGTACTATATAGTGGATTTAACCATCAAGACCAATCCTTCGCAAAACCTCCGCAAAATACCTTATGCAAGTCTGCCACTGCGTTTGTTAATTTGCATGGAAAAAGTTCACATAATCTAAAATTTTATTTGGTATATTCTACCTTCTGTATTAGGCGACAATTTGAGGTATTACACCCACCTTTACACTGACTAAAAGTAATTTTCGTCTTATAAATTAGATGTAAATGTGTGATAGAGTCTACCGGCTGCCAGGATGGTTCGGTACCGACTGATTCCATGTCGGCTTCTTCATTATTCATTACCCTAATAAAACACTGACTACAACCTCGCTAAATATTCTTTTGAAACTTATCAGCTTCTAGTTTAATAGACTCCTATCTTCTGTCTATTGATTTAATTGAAGCGACGTGGTGTATAATGAAACTCCGAGGTGGTTTCTTCAGATGTTGTTATTTATGTTTTTTCATATTTCAATGTAATTTGTGAAAGACGAAATACTATTGTCTTGATTTCTTGGATTTTTTAGAAACTCGCTGCATGAAATAAGTGTTTGCCATGACGTCATCGTGAATGTTACACCGTTTGTTTCAACGTCATGATGTCATCGTGAATGTTACACCGTTTGTTTCAACGTCATGATGTCATCGTGAATGTTACACCGTTTGTTTCAACGTCATGACGACATCGTGAGTGTTACACAGTTAGTTTGATTCAACGTTATGACGTCATCGTGATTTTACACCGTTGTAATTGCTTCATATCCTGTGCAGATATGTTTAATAAGAAGACGTCATCCAAGAAAAGGAGATACCGTGGAAAAGAAAGTAAGCAGGCATAACAACCTACATAGCAGAAAAAAAAAGGAAAAAAAGGAAAAAAAGGAAATCAAATTAATTTATGTCAATCTTTAAGGTGATTGAGGTGAAATAAGGTCTGCCTTATTCGAGCCTTTAAGTGATTTTACCATATCAATGTATCAATAGAAAAGGAATGTGTACAAGTGGTAAAATATGTGCAAATAGCCCGGAAGTGTCACGTGTTATTGTGTTTTTAGATACGTCAACGATCAATCTGAAGATAATGTTTATTTATTTATTCAATTTGTGCAGAGAATTTCGAAAGGGTTTGTTTCCTGATCCGATTAAGAGATGTATTTTGAATAAAAGTAAATAAAGTTTTAGAAGGTGGGAGTATTGAGTCTATTGTAATAAAGGATGTAGGGGGATACAGGTAAATAAGGGGCTAGGGTCTGGGAGTTGACGGGGTATTGTTACAAGGTGTAGACGGCGAGTAGGGAGATGAATAGAACAGTATGTAAATGCATCCAAACTTATTTGTTTATTAAGGGATATATCTGTCAGGGACTGAATTCTATTGTCATGTTTCAAGTACCTCTTTATACCAGTATATATGACAGGCTAATAAAGGGTCTGATTTAAACCCCTTTCTTCTCCCCCCTAAACTGTTATACCCCTGGTAACATTGTGATACAGTGTTGTCTATTCTAGTATACAACTCGACATCCTGTCAGTCTTTATTATAACTCAGTATATCTCAAGTACTCTTTACTCTCACCTCTCAGCGTTTTAAACATCATATTAGGAACAAAATAGTACAGATGGAATAATTCCCCGACCCCTAAGTATAATATTAGGGACAGAGGAGACCAAAACTACTACAGCTGATCACCATAGGTGAAAAACATGACAAACATGGCAATACCTTGACCCCTTCAAAAAGTATTGAAAACTGGAGGGACACTGCCCAGACACCTAAACATATTACTAATACTGCTACATTTGTTTCGGAATATTTTGACGTTATACTTCCAAGGGCGCCGGAACATTATTGTAGGGTTGTATATTTGAATATCAGTAAAACAAACGACATTCGATTTTAATTCTATTACCATGGCAACATATATTTTAATTCTTTAATCCGAGAAAAGGAAATCTTAAATTAATGGGAGGAAATCAGAAATTCAAGATTTTGTTAAGATTTGTCCGTTTTCTGGATTTAAATGATGTTTAATCTGTAAATCACGCGTGAATTAACGAGAATAAATGACAGTTGACATGGCAACAGAATTAAAAAGTGTCACATTTGTAAAAAATCGGCTCAATTTATGGCCCTCATTTGACTAAGTGGGGGCAGCATCCTGTGCATTGTGTAAACATAAAATATGCAGTCAATGTGAATTAACGTGTTGATTGTGACAAGAAAGGAAATACGAGGTTGGCATCTAAATGCAAATAGATTAAGTTATAGAGGTTGCAAAATAACACTGTACATGTACCTTGAGGAGGATTCGAACACCACATCGCTTATTGACTTCAAGTAATAATAATTAAAGTTAATTATGAAAATTTGCACCCACGATTAATTAATAGTATTTAAAAAAAAATCAGAAAATATGAACGAAGGTATTATTTCAATAATTAGTTTTAAATGGCGGGTAATTTTGTAGAATAATTGTGGTAATTTTGTAGAATAATTGTGGTAATTTTGTAGAACAATTGTGGTAATTTTGTAGAATAATTGTGGTAATTTTGTAGAATAATTGTGGTAATTTTGTAGAATAATTGTGGTAATTTTGTAGAATAATTGTGGTAATTTTGTAGAATAATTGTGGTAATTTTGTAGAATAATTGTGGTAATTTTGTAGAATAATTGTGGTAATTTTGCAGAATTATTGTGGTAATTTTGTAGAGTAATTGTGGTAATTTTGTAGAATAAATGTGGTAATTTTGTAGAATAATTGTGGTAATTTTGTAGAATAATTGTGGTAATTTTGTAGAGTAATTGTGGTAATTTTGTAGAATAATTGTGGTAAATTATTTCTTTCTGTTAAAAGTATTAATTATTTGATATACATGTATTATTATCCATTTTTTAATTCCATTACTGTATATACCTCAAGTTTGCAATGGAATTTTTAACGACACCTGTTTAGGATACACAATCAACGTCACGACACCACCCCTCTATCCGTACAATACCCAGATTTCGGACCTCGAAAAATCGGTAGAATCAGGACACTACCCCTCCCTAGATGCGTGCCCGTCCCCTCCCCTTATTAGTTTGAATTTTCTTGAAATTGTGTTGTTAAATGACTGATACTGTTTGACTCTCTCGGCAACGTTGTGAACCCTACTTGTTTCCTCCGACTAATGATTCCTAGACACGCCACTGCCCTTCTCCCCCTTCAAACCCCCGAGAAATATACAAATCAAGACGTCACCCCTCTCTCCTCCTTCCCTGCTTTACCCATACCTCCAATTCTACCTTCATACAATACCTAGCCCCCAGACCCCAGACCCCAGCCTCCAGCCCCCAGCCCCCATCCCCCAGTCCCCAGCCCCCAGAGAAAGATACACATGTAGGTAAAATAAGGTTAAATTGCAGATGACAATATCTCAATACAACAGACTATTTTTCCCATCACCTGAATCCCCTGTCCTCTTATCATCCCCTCATCTCCCGAGGGTCAATACAGGGATTTTAAGGGCAGGACAATATAAGTGACATGCTATTAATCTAGGGTCAGAGGTCAGAGATTAAAATGATAAGCAGGGCAGGGGATTTCTGAGGGGTGACTATTTCTAATAATAATAAAATAACTTTTTCGCTTTCGGTTTTAAATCTACCTGATACATATTGTTTATGTTCGATTACTGAGATCTCGACTTGTGGAAACAGAATCAATATTTGTATGCTGTCCACAATAATGTGTATGAAGAATATCATATATCCCCGGCTTCTTCACAGGGCACTAGACATGGTGGGAGCAGTGCCGGAGACAGGTTTGGGTCCGAGGGGGGGGGGGGGGAGGGGGGGGTAGAGTTTACCCGAATTTCTAACACAGTTATGAAAAATTGCCCCTTCTGAAACCCCCCCCCCCCCTCCCCACTTTTGGCTCCGCCTCTGGGTGGGGGTTCCTTGGAGGATATTCTGATCCAGGAAGGCGAAGGATACAGCAAACGCGATATCGGAAGTGAAAGTAGAATTTTCAATTGTTATGGCCCGAGGATGTGAGGGGGCGGTGGTGGGATGTCACTATATGCTCCCAGCCCCGAATACGCCACTAGAAGACTGTAATTGTACCAAGCTATCATTCAGCTTATTGGACCCCTTTCACTAAAAGATGAATCTATGGACTTGAGTTACCTCCCTTGTACTATTTATTTACCTATATCGTAGCCAGACTTGATTGTCTGTTGGGGCAAGTTTTTCAGGGGTAATCCATTTTTGCTACGGATCTGCTTTTGTACGTTACTCGATAAAAAGACCTGAAATCTAGACCATTTTGAATTGGTTACAATAATCAGACAGTTTTTACTTTCGAATTTGTAGATAGTGTTTTGACAACAGCAGAAACAGTTCTTCAAAGCCAAGAGATTTAGCCACGGAAACAGCTGGCAGAAAAAAAAAATAACTCTATCAATTTTTTTTCGAAAAACAATCAGTATGATTTCTCCATAACTATTTTAGAATTTAAAAACGTCACAGATGACAAGCAACAATCAACATTATATTTTTCTGAAACGAGAAGGTAAAGGCCATTTTTTAAAGACATGAAACAAAATACCCTAATTAAATTTACAAAACTATAATAATTTAAGCCATCTTTTAAAAAAAGAACATCAAAACATTTCGGTCAATTATTACTCGAGATAAAAAATGACACGACAATGGACAGGTCGATTACGAATTGTAAAAAATGAGTGAGTTTGGTCCACCATTGTGTTAGAAAGAGTTTTTAATCTATACCTCATTGTCATAAATACTTCAAAACCCGAGGAAGGAACAATTAAATTAATATTAAAATTAACCTAGACTTCAAATCTTTTATTTTCACTTCCACAATTATAACTTGAACAAACCTCATTTCTTTCCTTACAACGTTTCGATAATGATCTAGTTTAATTGGACATGGTGTCTGCATCTATTCACCGACTCCAGCATGACACCCCTAATTTTAGTGTCAAAACATTAATTTAGGTTTTTAAGGTCCAGATATAAAGCTGCTTCAAGTAAATCCTTTCGAAAGCAATGGCTGAGCTGTCTTTTAACTGCTTTCCAGGGATAAAACCGATTGCTTCTCTTTTCATGTATATTGGGGACACCAATAGCATCGATTTGTACCATTTTAAGTCCATGGTTCCATTTCTTATAATAGACACTCAAGAACAACAGACGTCTGACTGAAAATCTCCTTACAATCCCTTTAATATCTTATTATTCAGGGTTTGTAAAGTGACCAGTTCCATGAAAAATGTAAAAAATCAGTATTAAATTGAAGATGGAGATATACGCGGTAAGGGTAAGGACATGATAAAACGCAGCAACAGACAGCGAACACGTATAAATTAAAATTATGTCGATATGCGGCCTGAAATTAGAACACGAAATAACCTTCAAACTGTCTAGAAATACCACGGGGTTATTATTTAAATATGAGTAACAAAGTTGATATAGTTACTGCAAGTACCCGTGCTGATATACCAAATAACATTATGGCTTTGATTGCAGCTAAATGGATTATCATATGGATATTCTTCATAACTTTAGAATCAAGTAAGTACTTCCTCCTCTTGCAGTGTGCAATGGGGGACAATTTGTCAGGACATCAGCATGAGTGTATGAGTAAAAATGATTCTCTGACAAAACTAAATAGGTCACTAGCAGACATTTATTTTCGTGTTTGTACTCAATACATTTACATCAACTAATTACAATAGGTTGTATGTATTAGTCAGATTCCTTCGAATTCCTGCTTTTCGTAAATTCGTAAGTGAGGGAAATTTAAATGTGGACGGAAACGCTGGTAACCAATCACTAACTCTTATGTTATTAAATGATCTGATGGAAAATTGGAATGATGCAAATAGAAACCATTAATTGCTCTGATACAAATTAAAAGCTAAGTAACCTTTGAATAATGCCGAATAACTATATAAACATTTCGATGACGGGTATTTCGAGATTTAACTATTCTATATTTCAGTAGGGACGCGGGCTGAAATAGGTCAGTTGTCTGAAGATCGTACAGTGTGAAACAGTGTAGCAACATGTTTCAGGTTCCGTTCTAATTGTTCTATTTTATATTTCAGTATCTGGTTTGAAATGTTTTAGTTGTGATTCTTATTTCATTTCGGGCTGTATCGAGTTCGATTCCAGTCAGAGTTTCTTGATGTCATGTGACCCATCTCTTAAACCAGTTTCCTGTCAGAAAATAGAACGAAAATGTGAGTAAAACGATTTTGAGTGAATTTCGCGACAATCTGATGACAGTGGCGTATTTATGTGATAATTTTTGGGCCTTGAAACACCCGTGATAACTACTGCCCTTTAAAGTCTGCAAGGGACCGACGGGGTGCTCGGATGCCCCCCCCCCCCCGCCCCTCAATAAAATCATTGCTACGCCACTGGGTACAGTTCCTCAGACGTGATATAAGGATGTTATAAGCGAGATCCGGTGCAGAGAAGTAGGACGTAAAACTCCATTCATTTCATTTCATTTTCCTTCCCAGTGAATGGATCTAAAGAGTATCGGGTGAGAAGAGACTGTGTTTACCAGGAATATGAAGAACAGATAACTCCTATCAACATGGAATGTCAGGCGACCGGAAGTACCACTGGTGTACACAATGTATATGTCTGTTACACGGATGGCTGTAATTCTGGGTCGACTCTGAAACTATCATCCGTGTTGATGTTCATTATTGCTACCGCTGTTTTAAGTCTTATCTTGCCATTTTGAGCAGATTATTGCTATTTCGAATAGTTTTATATCAAACTTGTCGATCTTTATGTGTTCGTTTAGCAAATACACGTGACATACTAATTTTGCAGTTTTGTTTCATTACTTAGGTAACTGAAGTGTATAGATTCCAGTGTTTATATAGACTGAGATACTGTTTTTCATCCTAATCTTGGAGTTTTCCACATCAAACCTTTTCTGAAACAAAGTGATATATATAACAGCAATCACAAGGGAATATTATAGCATAACACACTTCTTTAATAACAAAGTATCGTACATAACGTTTCAACACGAAGAGGTGTGTTATGATTATATTCCATTCCATTCCATTTTATGTTATATGTCTTCTCCGCTTCTAAATGTCGTTCAAATCTTTTAGTGATATATTCATCACTGTATCCAGGTCTGAGGAGTAGCCCGACGTATCTGACCCTACACGTTCCTCAGACGTACGGATATACGGATGTTCGTATATCACTGGTAGGGTCAGGTTTGGTGGGCTACTGATGGGATGTATTAGTATGTTATTGGCTGTGCTTGGTCCCTCGCTAGAACGAAAAGAGTAGGAGTACAACAACAGAGATTTCCTTTTACATACTGCTAGGCGGACCCTTGCACTCATGTCAAATCGACCTTGACTATTCTATTAAAAATTAAGAATCATTATGTCTGTTGAATGGTTATTATTCCTGGTAAAACTGGGTCACAGTATTCTTTATAGAGATCTATAGATATTCCAGCTAGCCTGTCACTCCTTAAACCTCATTTTCAATTGAGATAATTTCATTCATAGAAAATAGCCAGTGATCGAATTCCACAACGACAACAGACGACATTCTTCATTCCCAGAAACGCGGGAAAATTTGACGTCAGTAACGCAGCGAATGAGCTTAAGGAATGCGATTGGTTGATAATGTCAATTGTATTGTAGATGAATAAAGTATATATATGTATACGAGCTGCCAAACAATATATTGTGATATTAGAATTGTAATAAGATATATTATAGGTGTTTTTTTGAATGGAGGGTCGTGTTTTATGACAGTGCAGGCCTCCCCAATAAAAATAGATCTTAAATGACTTTATGTTGTCCAGGGTCGACCAGAGCTGTTTTTAATGATTCATCACGCCTGATTTGATCGAGCAAATATAACATACAATAATTGGACAATGTTGGCTAGGTCTGATTCGTGTTATTGACAATTGATTGAAAAGATATATGCAGTATTTATGGTGTCGTATTGTTCTGTTCTTATTAAAGACGAATCAAGTGTTTTGTTTGTGCATTTTTAAAAAGTTACAAATATCTATCAACAAGTACGAATATTTTTATGAGTCGTCAAAACAGTATGATCTATCATTGCAATATTTATTTTGATTTGGGGAAATTTAAAGCTTCGTCGAAGGTCAAAAATCTTCCTACAGGTGCCCTCACATTATAGAGATCACCAGTTGCACATGGTTGCAAATAAGAATAGCGGCCATAAGTTTCAAACGCAATTCTCGTGCAACTGAGTAGTGTTCGGTAATTATGTGCACTTTCATTATGTACAACTGTAATCACTATAGTGTGAGTGCACCTGTAAATAGCAGAAGACCTTGACAGAAATATTTCGCATACAAAACTTTCGTGTCTTACTTCTAGCAATTTGTGACATTATAGCACTGACGGGGTACAATAGTACTTTTGTGAAGTGAAAATGAACAGTATTTGCAAACGCTCTTATGATATGCAATTGTGTTTTATGTTCGCCCTGCATTTATCTGAATTACAGGAGACGTACAGCACTATACAGTATGCAATTAGGGAACTTTTGCCAGGACAGCAACATTAGCCAGTAAAATTCGCAGATTGTAGCTGGGGTTTTAGCTAATGCTCCATCCTAACGATGACATTTTGCTCCGACCTGGTTAGTCACTGAAAGTGGAAATGGAAACCGAGTGGAAATCGGAAGGTATTATCTCGACGTAATGCGGACGCCCTGGCAATATAATGGTCTAGGCTCTAGACTACATATTCCCGAAAAGACCCGAGCGTTAGGATGTTCTACAAACAGTATTAGAAGTTAAGAACTTGGGACATCCTAATGCTAGGATCGTTTCGAGAATACGCGGCTAGGGCGTTGCACATCTTCATTAACCTAATAAGCTGCAGAAAAGTGGGACATGAAGCTCTATTTAATTCACTACAGTAGTTGAGCTCTACTAATTAATAAGAAGGCCTTATCGATATTGATTTTGATCCTCTCTGCATACACAATGACCTTGAATTGAAGGTCATCTGAGGTTAATTGCTGACCTTACAAAGGTCATTGTTAAGTTCATTATGATAAATCTATTATTATGTTATTATTCTTATATTACTTGACTTGTTCAGTGATATTTACACTTCGGTCTAACTAAAGCTAGATTCACATGGTTCTACATCGACCGTCAATTTAATCATTAAGCTAGGTTCACATGGTTTTATATCCAACGTTACTTTTATTCTAAAGCTAGATTCACATGGTTTTACATCGACCGTCAATTTAATCATTAAGCTAGGTTCACATGGTTTTATATCCAACGTCATTTTAATTCTAAAGCTAGGTTCACATGGTTTTACATCCAACGTTACTTTAATTCTAAAGCTAGGTTCACGACGCTCCACGTTCATGGGCGCTTTTACAGGAAAGTTTGGTTCCTCGGTTTCATTCATCGCTGATAATGGAACATGGGAAAATAATTGCCTGTAATTTCCTGGAAAGCTCTGTGGCCCCTACTTGACGCCCGCCTGATGATTTATGGAAACGCCACTGTCAACATCGAAGACCAGAGTTATCTTATACTTCGTTACCTCCCTGAATCAATCGCTCTGCATGCTTCTATGAGAGAGTATCTCTTTTAAAACCTTATACGACTGTTGTCAACGGCTACGTGTCCCTCATTTCAGGTTTCATGGCGTCACCCACTTTATTCGTTGAATCAACGGATATTATAGGCTTCTTCACAGCATCGTTAATTTCTAACACCATAATGATAATTTTCTTCGATCAGCTTACCAACACAGTCACAAATTATCAAATTTGAGGGACATAGATTTTCGGTGCTAATGCTTTGCTTTTAATGGCATGCAACCGCTACCCCCTCACTGGTTCAGGTCTCAGCTGTACTGAAACCACCTTCAGTCAAATTCATTATAACATATTTTGTATTCAGTCTGTAATATGGCTGGTTTCATCTCAATGTACATACCGACAGTAATTAGTTTCGTTTTGTGGTTGACTATATCATTATTTAACTGAGTGTAAAATTTTAGAATAGCCGGACTAAGTGAGGTGTAAAAACAACTGACTCGCTTTAATGAACCAGTCAGATAATAACACAGGTTAATTAGTACTGTTAATTAATCTTCTTGTTAAAAACACCTGCCTATCAGTAGTACAGACTGCAGGTTGCAGTTTTCTTCAGGCATTTTAAGAGATGGGTAACTATTTCGTTTCTTGGTGAATTTGCAACAGCTGGACATATCCTCGTCATTCTGACTAAAGAAGACTGTAAAACTCTATGTCTTATACCTAACTAAGGTAATTAAGGTAGATATTCTCTCATTGCACACTGCATGGCCGTGCCTAATATTAGTGGTGAAACGAAGGATGTAAAATTCCATTCATTATACCTAACTAAAGTAATTATATGTAGATATTCTCTCAGGTAGATGAAAGTGAACAGCAGGTAAATAAAATAGTTGACCAGGTCAAAAATGAGCCCCTGGGCTAATGCAGACTGTCGACGGTGAGAAATCGCTCCCCAGGCTTGGCCAGTCATTCAAGGTGAGAAGTGTAGACCTGTATATTGTTGATCTCGTGTAAATAAAACTAATTTAGGTAGACATCAGGGTAGTGAATATTATGAGGGTAATCGAGCTGTACATATTGTTTGTTAATGGAGATGTGGGCATTGTAAAAAAAAAGGTGGGGGGGGGGGGTGATTTTGAATCTTTTTCGGGGGTAATGAGGCACTTTGTCGTGTAGCATATAATGTTGGACGTTTATAATTTAAGTCGTTCTATTCAGTCAGGCTATATTCTCTGACATGAAATAGATTGCAGTGGCGCTGCCAGCCTTCCAAACTGAGGGTACAAATAGGGGGCAGACTGACTCAATGTAGGGACAACTGCTGAAGCTGAATTCCTATTTTGGCTACTCTGTGGTGGTGTCATAGTCACAAGCCTCTCATAGAACGTCTGATAGGGTTCTCTCAAGAAAATTTTAGTAAAAAAGGAATTGATTTTGTGCATTCTGACAGATATTTAGTGTAATATGTGATATATCGAACAAGGATCATGAAAGGGGTAGTAGAAAGAAAAAGGTTGAAAACCCTGGACTAGAATATACCTATGTTTACACATATATAAATAATATTGTCATTAATCGAGGTGTATAGGTAAAAAAAATATTGTTTACATCTCGCACAGGTAAACAAACAACAAGTTTCACACGTTTTTATACAATCTACATGGCCAGTTGACCCCGTTGTAACAAATACATCTACTTGAATACCTTAATCAAAGGACGTCTTGCCTTGTCATTGTTTATCTGTACACTCTTCGTTGACCATTCAAATTGTTTTTTACAATTTACATACTGTCGACTCGTCATTGAACCACAAGCAAAACTAATTCAAAAATTGTGGATGACAAATATGAGCAAGTTAAGTATAAGAAGAATGTCCAAAGAAAGTCTTAATCAACCGAACAGCAGAACGAAACCTGCTGGCGTACAATACAATCAAATCGCTGCACCTTATACAAGAATAGTGGCTATTGAGGTCGAGGTATAAGACGAAGTTCGTAATAGTTTGACATTGTGGAGATGCAGTTCCGCATATTGAGCCACTTTACAGTAATAGTTCTGCAAATGTAGGAAGCCACACTTCCTTATATTCAAATACTAGCCAGCCAGGCTAAACATAAAAACATCTTTAAAATCCCTTTAAGATACATACATTGTACCTGCCCACACCCTTAATGAAGTTTATGTACCCCCGTTGACGAAGCCCTGTTTCTAATACATTGATCTGCATTATGTTTCGTATTGGTTTGATTAACTGCGGTCTGTCTGTGAACCGGAAGTAGTGAAATTCTACCCCGCTGTATTAATTATGTAGTCCAGTGATCGTTCAAACCCTCCGCCATGTTTCAACCGACAAATTTAATTAATGTGCATGGGAATTCATATTTTCTCAAGAAAACGTCGTTCATCTTTACCCTTCACAGTAGCAGCCGATCAGCCTCGTGCCGCGCTCTACATCTGGCCGGCTTACATCAAAGTGAATTATGATGACGTCACGGTTGATTGACATTTACAATGCTATTCGAACGTAATGAAGTGTGGGTATCCATTTCAAATTTCTATTCACTCAGTTTTTTACCCGTTAATTGAAACAATATTTTTTATTTCAAAAAGCATAAAGTGCGGAATGAAATATTAAGTATTTAATGCGCATGAGTGAACTAAGAGTATCTGGAGGCTATGTAACCACCTGTTGAAAAGAACGTCACGGTCACATCACGCTACATTCAAATACCGTCACGCTTCATTAGTGACTCGTGGTTGTCGCTCAGCGACTGTGCTGGAATTTAAACTGCACCGTTTCGACGATATAAAACTTTTTTAACCAAATACTGGAGGCAAGATGACAAGACGACACATCCCAATTAAAGATATATACAGAAAATCTGACAAAATCTATAGTTATTGATGTTTTGGAATGAATTTCGGCCGCTCACAGATCTAATTACTTCATCTAATGCCTCGACTGCAATAACCACCTTTCTTGTATCACAGACGCTAGCTTTCGTGATACGTGAAAAGTGCCTAATGATGTCAAGGTATTATACAGAGTTATTAAATTTTGGCATGGTGAAGACATATCTGCTTCTCAACTTGAATCGCTATCACTGGCAAGAGGTCACAATAGCCAAAAAGTTTTGAGGATGCCAAATAGGCATATTACCGGATCGAACCTCTGTATAGCCTTTAAAAGTTCTGACAATATCAACTCTACAATTTACTCAGTAACACCTTACTTATTGGGTCGAGGTTCCTGGAAGGATGATTTGAGTCTTGAAGATATGTAAATAGTCTTCAGAAGTACTGGAAATGTACGAAATCGCATAATTCCTTCAAAAATACTTCATACTAGGAATTTTACTCAACATTTCATTTTATATGTCTTTTCTATATATCACAGAGTATCTTAAAATGACAAGTCAAACGCGGATAATTCTGGACACGCAAATTTCGACCGTGAGCTGTGGACTGATTGACTTAGCCAAAAAAAAAGTGTGACTGGTAAAAAAATGGCGCACCAAAAAACACAACAACAGAGTGGCAACAGACGGTAGATCATTTACAAAGAGAATATAAAGAAAACCAAAACACTTTCGTTATCATTAATATTCAAACCTTGATTATCTTAAAACTAACTCAATATTTAAATGTTTTTATCGTTTAAAAGAAAACAAAAAATTATCTTAAAATTTTAGCAATTGATCTTTTGGCTTTTTTTATTTTCTTCTAATATCATCACACAAGTTTTTAATTTTGTATTCTGTTTGGTTATGACTTAATTGATATTTTCTTCAAGAATTTTTTATTATTAAAAATTACAAATTGATTCAAAAAAATTGAGAAAAAAAACGTACAACTGAAAATGATAGCAGATGGGAACCATACTCTACTCGTGGAGCCATACACCCCAGCCCCAGGCCTTTGAAGTGTCCTATTTTGAAGTGAAAATTAAGTTCTCTTGATGCACAAACTTCAGCTTCAACCATCTGATATCCTTCAACCTCAAAGGGCTTTAGCCCTCGCTTCAGAAAGGCATCTGTCATTTTTGCCCCATCTCTTTCGGATATTTTCTAGATACGCCAATAGTCAAGGTATAAGACGTCATAGCTGGCAATTGAGAAGGTATTCAAAAGCAGAACATGCTATATGCTCGTTTGTTTAATCAGAAAATGTCACTGTCCTTATCGTATTCAGGAAATAAAACACCGGTTAATATTTTACAAAATTCATTATTGTTCTTTTGTTGCAAAAAATAGTTTTCAATTTAAATAATTTATTAAAATAATACATTTAAAAGAATTTGGAAATTCAAGCTGATAAACGAAGTAGGTTTACTGTATTGAATAAAGTTATTGATCTTATTGGAGATTATCTGTTAGATAACAATGCACGGACTGCAGAGTAAGCACTAGTCACGTAGTCCCTCTCTGATGACATTGTTTTTAATTTAAATTGATCGTAGATTGAATAGAAATAATACATACACAATAAAATTTTATATTCAGGATTATATATCAATTATTCTATGATAAATCGTACGTAATATATCATTGAACAGCAAAGGGATTAGGCTTAGAGCATAGAGGTTCGGACATATCGCTTCCCTTGACGTCATGAAGCCTCCAGGAGCTACAGACAACAAGTTGAGTATGTTAAAGATCTCTCGTCAGTTGGAAATCAATAAAGAGATAAAACGTACTATACGTAATTTCACCCATTGCACACTGTATGGCGTTTTAACCCGGAGAATGTCCTTTCCTATTCCTATTAGTATGATCTATATCTCAGTACCGACACTTATATTATAAGTTAAATGAGAAACGTCCTCAAATTTTAATTCTCCCCAAGATAATTATATGTGATTCAATTCTGTACACTGACGAACGTTCGTCTTATGTCTTACTTTCGAAACATTGAGCCTTGAAAAATTAATGTTTGTAGTTTTACCATCGTTCGCCCTTTGTCCAACTTTTAAAGATTGAGTTCGGACATTAGGACATGCAAGATAAGGGATTGCTCCTATAAATAGAAACATGTGGGTGGATTGATATTACAAGAGGCTGTCGCTAGACGTGAAGTCTCAAGGGGTCGAGGTGGACGGGCGGTAAATAAACTTGACAATTTTGATGTGGTCTAAAATTGATAGATAGTAAACTTTGATCAAGTGGAAGTGGGTGTTGGTCAACCTATATTGACCGTTTCGTCATTTCGACCCTTTTTGTCTTAAAAGTCAAAGTATTGTGTAGTTTCGAGTTTGCCAGAAACCTTATTATCAACTAAAATTGTAAACTTTGAACAAGTTGAAATTAGGCGTTGGTCAGCATACATTGAACGTTTCGTCATTTCGTTCCTTATCGGCAATACCCTGTCCTTACCTAATATTCTCAAGAATAGTACTCTATGGAGATGTGATTTTATTTAGCAAAAACCTACACCTACGAACCACCCAAAACGCATATCAACCAAAAACCTCATCTCACTGTGATCCTCCTGTTTTGCTAATCGCAGTCAATCGCCAATCAAACGAATGAGTATAATTGAGTATATTAATTTAAACTTGTCCTCATTGGGTTCTGTTTATTTCATGAAATACCAATCATAATACTGTCATTGTAGCTGTAGTCTTTCTATACGCAGTCTTAACTTTAGCCTTGAGAATAATATCAATTTAAACTTGTGCATATTGGAACATGTTTGTTTACAAGAAATCTCGGTCACGCGTATTATTAATCAATATGTAATGAACGTGAACTGGACGTGCATCAACCTGCAGTATGTTTATAATATGTATAGAGGTAAATAAAGCCCTACCCCTAATTATAGTGATATATTATTAACACCTTTGTTTTTATCTATAGTTTTTATTGAGTGTGGGTCAGGGAGTTATTGGAGACCCTGATGACCCCTTTCTCGATCGACCGCACCCTTTTTTCTGGTAGTATGGCGCTCCTTTAACAAAAGGGATTGCTTTTTATATTTACATTCGTCCATAATACTAACACTACCAGTTCCCGTTCAATTTGATCATTTGATTCCGACTGACAGACTTGGTTGGACGATTGCCTACAGTAAGGGGCGGGTGGGGGACTCGGGAGAATTACATCTTAGATTACGAGTCATATATCAAATCTAGTGGTTCATAGATTGTACAATTCACATCGTCAATCGGGGTGAGTCTTCATAATAATTGAACTTATTACAGTTCTATGGTCTGAAGAAGAAGACGAAGAAGTTTGGGGAAGTCTTTGTAAGTATGTTCTGTTAAAAACAGGGGCTCCCAACCTTTTTCAGTCTTCACACCCCTGGAGCAATCACCTGGACCTTTCACACCCCCAAAAATTTGTTTCATCCACATTTTCAGCATGTGTTTATGTGAACTGCTCTCTCAATTAAATAAATTCTTCTCCTACACCAAAGGACATGCGCACAATTGACTTTCAAGTACATAATGCTGTTCATTATCAACCGGAAATAACTTTAAGTGGACAACAGTTCCGGAGAAAAGCGGATGTTACTTCCGGTTAGAGATGTTTGAATTGGTTCTGTTGTTCTGATTTGTTCAGCGTTTATTGATTTTCAGGTTTGTTTCAATCGCTCAGTTCAATCAAATATACGGACTATAACTACAAACTATAACTTCTCCGTGTGTACCAACAACGTAGCTAAAGAAGAATCCATCTGAAATTTTTTAATATTGTACTAGTGTCAGCATAGAAATGCTATAATGAAAATCATTTTGACCACTGACATTAGAAAAAGCCGTTATAATCGCACTATACAGGCGATGACGTATATGTCTTGATTGTCAAGCCCCTCTAGAGAGATATAAGCCGGGTCTCCCATCCAATCCCCCGCCTGAGACCGTGGTCTAGAAAATGAAATCAAAACTGAAAGTGAAAAATGGTTTTGTCTTCGATGCTTGTCTAGGCCCGTAGCTACGGGGATCGCCCCCTGAAAATCCTGACAACCGACAAGTTCCATTACTGTAACTAAACACCATACACTACACGGATATTACTTGCCCCTCCAGATATACTACTTGCCCCTTCGGATATACTACTTGCCCCTTCGGATATGCTACTTGCCCCTTCGGGTATACTACTTGCCCCTTCGGATATTACTTGCCCCTTCGAGTATACTACTTGCTCCTTCATTTATACTACTTGCCCCTCCGGATATACTACTTGCCCTTCCGCCTATACTACTTGCTCCTTCGGATATACTACTTGCCCTTCCGCCTATACTACTTGCTCCTTCGGATATACTACTTGCCCTTCCGCCTATACTACTTGCCCTTCCGCCTATACTACTTGCTTCTTCGGATATACTACTTGCCCCTCCGAACAATCAAGTCTGGCCACGGGCCTGTGTTTGTCTGTGATATTCGAATTGATTGATTGATATACCAAGGCCAATGGAATGTATTGATAATCTTTCTGGGATAAAATGTTTATTTGTTTTAAAATTCAAGTAAACAATCTACTGAGAGAGATGAGATGAAAACAATTATATTGTGTACTGTACAATAGAGTCTGTGGTTTTACTTCCGGATTGATTAATAATGGCTTAAAGTATATCGATCTGTTTCTGTTATATTGACAAAGATAATAACACGTCAAAAGTGCAAAGATGAAACATGTTAGAAAATACCTTAAGTCTCAAGACAGGGTGAACCACGATTTTAATTTTCAAACTTGACACTGTCCGCCTTAGTTTCATTGTATCTCCAGGCAATATCAGTACGAAGCTGTTGCATCTGTCCGCTTGGTTGTTGGTTCACGACTGCTTCCAGCTAACTATCACGGATATCGCAAACTAGGTATTTGTTGGTAGTCGTTGTCGATTGGTTGAACTGGATAATTCTATGAAATTGGATTGGTAGTACTCGTCATTTGTACTAGTTGGTGTTTCGGATATAAAACTATTATAAGAGTAGCAAGTCGTGTAGTCTTTAAAAACCTACTGCACCAGTTCCATTGAAATCCTAAGCATCTTTAGGGCCACACCATGGCCACTGTTCGATATTGGTTGTATCTTATTTTGTATATTTTGCAAGTGTTTGAATATAATACCCATTAACAAGACAGCTAAATTCAATAATTTTAAGAGCCCACTGTCCTAATTCCATTTTTAGTACCATGGCATTGTGTCTGACAGGAATGGTGGATGGTTGGTATATGATAAGTTAACCGGGCAGGTGCGCCAAACTTTTTGACCAATCCTACTTGAGTAAGCCAAGCCAATAAGTATTAGTGTTCACAGCTCACCATCGAAATTTGAGCCCTTAAATCCACGCGTATCGAAAATTATCCGCGTTTGAGTGTTAAAATGACGGCATATAGGAATAGAATAGAATTCCCAGTTTGAGGTATTTTTAAAGGAATTTTGTGATTTTCGTACATTACTAGTACTTCTGATGACTATTTATATGTATTGAAGACAAAATAAACCCCCCAAAATGGCGCACTTGTCCCTTAAATGTTCGCTGTCAGCTGATGCTGATATTGCAAACTAGGTAGTTGTTGGTAGTTGGATTGCCTGACAGGAAAACGTTGGTTCCGTAATTATACTAGTAGGTGTTAACTCGTGTTTAGGATATAAAGACCATTCTAAGGACAGGATAATCCAACAGCCTCATGGTCGCCAGGAAACTACTGCCCTAGTTCCATTATAACTCCAGGAATTTACAGCACCAACCTATTGTTATTGTCTCTTATCACGATCACTGTTTATTGGCTAGGTAATTTTATTGAAACCTTTTGTTAACCTTATATTGTTCAAGTATGGTAATGGACCGAGATCAATTCCAGCATAATGGTTCCAGTATTTGCAGACCGTTCTTAGAGACGTGACAATTGTTCTTCAACTCTTTAAGTGTTTGCAGGATCAATTCCAGGGACAAAACGCCAACGACATATTTGTCCGAATAAAAGCATAAACCTGATAATGTGGGTCATGTGAATCAATAACGAATGCGTCTTACTAATTCAACTGGATATTAACTAATATATATACATACTGGTTAGCCTGACTGGCAGTGGACGCAAAAGATCCCTCGACAGTTGGAAATCGAAAAAGAGCAGGCTAATGTCGCTCTCCTGGCAAAATTCACTCATTGCACCCTGCATAGCGTTGCCCGTCTTCATTAGCCCACATGGTATAGAAAAGTAGGGTGTAAAACTCCATTCATTTCAATTTTGACAAATCTTGCCCTATCCGTTCCTCGGACGTCATATACGGATGAGATATCGCCTTCACGTGCCGATATCACATCCGTATAATCACGACCGAGAACAGGTATGGCAAGATTTGTTGAGTTTTTGTTTAAATTTTAAAGTTGATTTGTTGGACTACATCCTGGTATGAATATCAAAGCAGACATCTGGAAAATTCAACACTGCAAAACCTAATTTTGTGGAGTGAGGAATTTGATTGGTTATAGCAGATTTTATCAGATTAGGTCAAAAGGTTATTTTGACGAATGTTTAAAAACCCTGTCTTTAGACCCAAACTTAAGTGGCTATATTAAAAATAAAAGCTGAGAAAAATCGGAACGAAAGTTTGGTCTAATTTTGATTTGGTATATTGATGTAACACAACTAGTTGATGAACAAAATCCTGAATTTCTGTGTCCCTCGAGATCTTGGGACATCCTTCACTTTGTTTATAATTCATATTAAAGAATTTAATCATAATAAAAGAGACTAGATAAAAGTTTATCCCCGACTGAAACAATAGGATAATAATGAAGTCCATGTTTTAATGATTTTTTTATTATTTTTATAATCTTCATTGTATTTTACTATAGATCACTCAGTACTATAGTCACCCAATATAACCTATTGTTGTTGTGGTATCTTCAGGTTGTTTTCTTCTATGGTATAAACCCTTAACCCTAAACCCCTAACCAGCCCCCAATCCTAAACCCTAAAACCCTAACCAACCCCCAATCCTAAACCACAAAACCTTTAAACCTAAATCTCTAACCCTAAAACCCTACACCCCTAAACCTAAAATACTAAAACCCTAAACCTAAACCTCTAAACCCTAAACCCTACAAACCCCTTAAAAAGCCTAAACCATATGGTTATTTACGACAGAGATCAATTGTAGCGTTATCGTATCGCAGTTTGTTATTCAAAATGACCTCTTTTGCCAATATTTCCTTGATTAGTCAAATTTGAAATTTATCATAAAGATCTGCGAATCAAATCAAATTGTATAATTGTCTTAAGAATTTTCTGCAAAAGCCAGAAATAGTCTAAATGGCAACACTCGGTAGTTTCTATAACCGATAAGATCTTTCTGAAGTCTACAACTGGAACATTTTTAATTGCTACCGACGTTTTAAGAAATGCGGATATTGTCGTCGAGTCCAACTGTTGATGTCAAAAGAAATGCCCATCCATCCAGGGGGGCACTGGGTTTGTCCACAGTGAAGCAGGTCACAGGAACTAAAAAGCGTCTAATCGTACAGATGGAACACAACGGTTTTTTCAAGTTTTATTTATGTATATCAAGAACAATGAACTAAACTTATGTATTAGTTTGGTGTCATTAATAACATTGATTGGCACCATTCCAATTTCACTTAGGTGCAGCTCGAAAATAGCCTCTAGTTGAGAAAATAAAATAGCTATCCTAAAAGTTGCCTTTAGAACGCTTACATAGTGTAGTAGCCAAAGAATAAAATCTGCAAAATAGCTACATGACTCAGATCCTGCACCTTCCTCCCAATTTTCAGTTATAGAAAATCCCTTTACGACCCCTTTAATGAAATATACAAGTAATATATATTTTAAGTTTATGCCGACCTCAAAAACAACTATAGTAATGTCAAATCTGAGAGAAAGGTTAGTAACCTATACATCAACAAGCAGTTCAGAAAAAATTGTCTGAAGCCGACTTCGCTTGGTTCCAGTCACTAAGCTTATTGTCTCGATCAATTTTCATCTCTCTAAGTTGATCGATCTACCTGCTTTGTTTCTCTATTTTTACCGGTGTTTTAAATAGTTCTAGGTATTTAAGTGTGTTTACTCCTACTTCAATTAATTATGGTGCCGTGTGGTTTAATTCAGAGGTCATTTAGAATACAGAGTGCTTATACATTAGTGTCTGTCTGAAGAAGCAAAACATGTCTCACTCCAATTCTTAATTTCTTAAACTGAATTAGAGTAAAATTTAATAGTGATAGCGAAACACAAGGGGATGTAATATTACTTTACACTATGTTCCCGATGGCTACGGTAATCACGGTTCAAGCCAAGCTAGGGAAAACGGGATGAACGCGAGACATTGCGGTGGGGGGGATAGGCAAACGTGACAGACCGTGATTGGCATTGATGTTGGCCAGGAGCAAACAGCATCGCAATATACAATGGAGAGATTTACGTCTACGTCTAGATTTCTGAACCTGGTCAGAACGCCATGCATTGTGTACTGAGCGAATTTTGCCAGAGCAGTGGCTATCAATTGCATTTTTTTTTTCACATTCCAAGTTTAACATACACTTTACTGTTTGTCAGTTTATTGTCCCATCCGAGCGACTAGATGCTTCTCCAATATCATCCTCTCCGACCGGTATCACTGACAGAAATGAGAATGAAGATTCGTAAGAATACAATATAATGATGCTTTTGGGAGTATGATCTGGCCACGTATTCTCGAAATAATCTTAGCGCTAGGATGTCCTAGGTTCTTATCTTCTAACATTGATTCTAGAACATCCTAGCGCTAAGAAAGTTTCAAGAATACGTGGCCTGGTGTTTAGAGCTTGCCACGTATTCTCGAAACGATCTAAGCCCTATATAGGATGTCCTAGATTCTTATCATCTAACGTTGATCCTAGGATATCCTAGGTTCTTATCTTCTAACGTTGATCCTAGGATATCCTAGGTTCTTATCTTCTAAGATTGATTCTAGGACATCCTAGCGCTTAGATCGTTTCGAGAATACGTGGCCAGGATCTTAACTACAACGAAATCCTGAATAATGGACCTTATCCTGACAATATAAGCCGTATTGACCTATCGAGTACCACTTCAGTTACGATTTTAGAGGTTATTCATATATAGCTGATATTTCAAACATTTAAATCAATTGGGCACAATAAATACTTGTAATCTTAATATAACTCTCTATATTCCACTTTTTAATTTACAAGGTAAATGAAAGACTCAAGGGAAATCTACAGAAGGTCAAAAGCCAAATCCTTAAAGGGCAAAATTGTCAGTCGATCCAGGGATACCAGCTTCAAGTTCACGAGGATCCTATATACCATCTCGTCCTTGGCAAAACCTCTTGGCATTGATCTTTCACCAGACTTTCATATGCTGGACGAGATCAGAACCCACGACCAGCATTTGTTTGACGTAATCATGCAAATGACGTCATGAGTTACAATCGGTCAGGCAGTAATGTTTTTGAGGAACTAATCTACGGGCTTTAAAGGCTAGAGCTAAAGGGAAATATTCTGAGCTTTCCTGTGATTACTAGAGAGTAGGGATAGTGTGAGACTATGAGTCAGGAATCCAACATGATAATCAAATCAATTCGCATGAACATTTCAAATATTTTGATTAAATTATGACCGGGTGGTCACTGGGAATCAATTTCAAATCACTAACAGATACAAACTTTACATTACCGATACATTTTGATATTTTCCCGCCTATTTCATACACGGTTAATTTGTCGTCTGTTATGACAGTATTTGTGTGACCCCGGGACAAACCTCATAACCCCTAGTTAACCGTTAGATCATCCCCAGCCCCTCTTTGTTCCCCCGTTTCCCCCTCAAGTCAAATAGTTATTTTAAGGACTTAGATAATCACAAACGGTATCATTATTACAAATCTGATCCGCTAAAAATCAACAGAAGTTTCTGTAGTGACGTGTTAGTATTATTCCTTTCTTTATTCTGCGGGTCAATCCGGTATCCCGTCGTTCAACAAAACATGGCTGACCGATGAAAACGAGGCTGAGAAAACAGACGTACAATTACAGAAACATCCATAGCAAACATAATGACGTAATCGATTACGTTTTCGCTACCTTTGACCTTTGCGTTTCTGAAGGTCAACAATGCCCATTGGACTCCGCGACCGAGTTTTTAACATTCAATCAAGTTCGGCCTTCAAGAAAAACCCACAAATGTTATGCAATTTTTGAATGTAGGGCATCATTTGTGAACAGTCAGTCCCCTTCTTTTCTTGTTGATAAAAGAGGGGATTTAGGGGGTTGAGTGTCTCTAAATAAACTTGAAAGAAACGGGGTTAATTCTGCTGGGAACCTCGAATTCTGTCAGCAAATGTTTGTTTAAAGTTTTCACTTGCCGCCAAAATCAAAGTGAGCTATTAGGTCAACTTTGTTTAACGGTACATTGGAGTTTTGGTGTCCATCGTAAACTTTTCCATCATTCATTCTATATTAAACATTGTTTTACTTTTTTAATGGTTAAGAGTTCCGTCCTTCGGCTCATTTTGAAGGCTTTAGGCCTGGGCTATGTGGATATTTCTTTTTGCAAAACCTTGGCCGATTCTCCACGAAATCCCATAATGAATGAATTTAATGTTAAATATAAACACCTTACTGGTGCCAAAAACTCGTGACTAACTTGCTAGCTGATTGATAAAATAATGACTATATTTGGGTTATCAAAACGAAAGCCATCTCCAGTTCTACAAGTAGCAGACATCAGAGATTTTTCTTAACTTGAATCTTGGAATCGGAATCAGTGGGCCCACGTTTCGCAATTTAAATTCCAAACAATGATAGTTCCATAGAACCGAAACGATGCGAAAAATAAAAATCATTTATGAGACCCAATTAACATACAATGAATTGATAAAGATAGAACCACGGCAGACGTAGCCTTCTAAAAATATACAGGTCTAAATTTGGAATTCTTTTTATTTCATTTTATTTATGTGCATAACTCGTTCAATTGTACTTATCCAAACAAAATAAACAAACTTAAACCATATATAGATATTTTATATAAAACTATTTCAAAATGTACTTTAAAGACAAACATGTCGAGTATCTTCATTAGACGGAGAAATCGATTTGAAGCTGAAAAAGTTTGAAAACACTTCAAGGTTGTTTTGGTTGTTCACCTCTAGTGTCTGTCTTACCTGCAGCAGTTTACTGTTTCCAGAGTTTTATTGGTTAACTTTAACTTTCATTGAAACATCAATACAAAAAGTACTCGTTTTCCAGACGGATTTTACAGTTTATTGGTTTTCAGCTACCGTCCGTCGGTTGATCATTGATTTTTTACGCCCCTTTAGAAAAATGGGTTGCACCCCCAATTGTACCCCCGATTGATTTATAAAAATTCTGAAAATATAGTTTTCATACCTTTTTGTCTTAAAATATGCACCACCAGAGTGCACCAAATTAATTCTATTTTTCAAACTTTTCTTGGAGAGACGCTCCATGAGAGGCCTGTGCCTGTTTTCTTCTACAGAGCTACCGTCGCAGTTTGAATTTCTACCCTCGACAGTTGTCCCCGATTAAGGTCTGCCTCCTTGTCTAGAGAGACTGGCACCGCCAGTGCCTATGGATATTTTTCAAGTTTTTGAATTAAAATCTAAATCAATTTGAAGTCTAGATATGAAAAGTTATTGATTTTACTCTGCTTAGTATTGGTAGATCGATAAATTTATATTTTTAACACTTTCGTTTTTGTATTGTTTTGACAAAAATTATATTAATACAAACGGATGATTTAAACTGTAATACGATGTGAGCACTCCTGGAAAACACCTGAAGTCGCCCAAAGACTCCGCTTGTCAAGCGTGTCTCTTTCGGGGAAGCCAAATTGCACTTTTTGCAAATTCTGATGATACTGTAACACCTGTCCTTCTCTATGATCACGACTCAATTTTGTGTCAGTGCAGTCCAATGTAAACAATTTGTTTAAGAAAATCCCACTGTTCGGGTAAGCTTGGAGAGATAGTATGCTGGGGAAGTCTTAGACTTGATCCAGTTAGACTTTGGAGGTGATTGACTTTTAATATTGTTTTCAGGACACTTGACAAGACAAGGTCAGGGTGTTTTATTGATGGACCCACGTGGAATTCAGAATTATTTAACTCACACCTGTACAGTCATTATGTACGATATAATGTTATTAAAGAGCACCTGTTTGTATAGAGGTATAGAGTATATCAATGATTTACTATGATATACTCCTAGTTTAATATACCTAGAGTTAATATTGGCCCAGTTGAAACAATATATCAATAATCAATCACCTATCATTATCGATCTAAACATTCCATCACGACAGTCTACACCTGACAGGCAAATACTTCTCATACCAAATATGAAGGCCAGTGAAAAGCTTAAGGTTACCTATAAAATGGGTCCTCAAAATAGGTTACCTAGAAAATAAGTGCTAATGAAAGATTGCCGAGATGTTGAATTAACAGAGAAGGGTCCCTACGTATTAGATCATCTAGAAAATAGGTTCCCAGAAAAGGGTATCTGTAAAATAGGTTTCCAGAAAAGGGTGTCTGGAAAACTGGTTCTCATGATAGGGTAGAGAACGGTTCTCTGAAAATGGTAGTTCGAGAATGGACCATTCTCACTATCAAGTAGAATGGTAAAACCGAGTGCTGGTGATAATCATCACAATTGAAAAGACGTCCTTAAAATATGATTGAATGTGAGGTAAAAAAAACGTTTCACACAACCCTCCCCACATGCCACTTACTTAGTTTATGAGCATTTCTTACGTCATAGATAAGTATATTATTATTGTATATTGATTTAACTTGATATTGAGATGTTTAAAGTATGCTTTTACGTCAGTGTATATACGCATACTGCATATTTCCTTTAAAAAAATCATAAGGGCTAAGCTGAGTGTGTTTTATGGTAGAGGGTGTATTTTACTGGGGCTGGGAATGGGATGGGTCATCTCTAACAGTTGTACAGTTGTATTGCGGCTGTCGTAGTCAAGTTCATAAAGTTTATGCGTTCAGCAGACAGTACAGTAGGTTGTCACACTCTATATATAACCCTTGTTCAATTATTTACAGTTCGTTTCGTAACTTATCTCAGTAAACAATACCCTGTATGCTACAGACTACAGATTACATATTCCTCGGGAGTTCATTGTCCTTCATTGCACGATCATAAGATCATCAGCTACTGCAGTTAGGGGCAGAGGAGTAATACAAAAAACTCAAATCCATTGCCTCCCCTACCCGGTTGCGTTTCTATGAATCACAAGGCGGAGGGGGCCGAGTAAGCATTCGTCGGACCAGCACCCATGTGTCCGCCCATATTAACTCTGCTACTTCTACCTCAGTTAGCTAATTATCTTCCAACTTTGCCTACTTGTTCTATCTACCAGTGTTCTATTTACCAGTGTTCTATTTACCTGTGTGCCTGTGTTATATCTACCTGTGTTCTATCTACCAGTGTTCTATCTACCAGTGTTCTATCTATCTACCAGTGTTCTATCTACCAGTGTTCTATCTACCAGTGTTCAATCTACCTGTGTTCTGTTCTATCTACCTGTGTTCTATCTATTAGTGTTCTATCTACCAGTGTTCTATCTACCAGTGTTCAATCTACCTGTGTTCTGTCCTATCTACCAGTGTTCTATCTACCAGTGTTCTATCTACCAGTGTCCTATCTACCAGTGTTCTGTCCTATCTACCAGTGTTCTATCTACCAGTGTTCTATCTACCAGTGTTCTATCTACCAGTGTTCAATCTACCTGTGTTCTGTTCTATCTACCTGTGTTCTATCTACCTGTGTTCTATCTACCTGTGTTCTATCTACCAGTGTTCTATCTACCAGTGTTCTATCTACCTGTGTTGTGTTCTATCTACCTGTGTTCTGTTCTATCTACCAGTGTTCTATCTACCAGTAATATGTTCTCTCTACCAGTGTTCTATCTATCTACCTGTGTTCTATCTACCTGTGTTCTGTCTACCTGTGTTCTATCTACCTGTGTTCTGTTCTATCTACCTGTGTTCTGTTCTATCTACCTGTGTTCTATCTATCTACCTGTGTTCTGTTCTATGTACCTGTGTTCTGTTCTATGTACCTGTCGGTATTTACCAGAGATCAAAGATTAAATACATTGTTTTAACTTGTTGAGACTTTAGATCAATAAATAATAAAGTGATCGGTTATTGAAGTTCGATCAGATATCAACTGATAAATATTGGTACTTGACTTTATATACAATACATACTTCATATTGTATACCTCACTGTAATAAATTCTGTAAAGCTAGCCCGGGCAATATCAACCTAGATCCCTGAAATCAAATGTGAAATGTTGCCACCCCAGATAGATTTATTGACCCAGGACAGAAGATGAATGCAACCATCAGAGAGTATGGATAGGGAGTGAGGTCAACTGCAGAAAACAGGAAATAAAACATTCAGTTTATGTATTTTAATCAGATCTAATTAGATTTAATCAAGTTCCGAACCTTATTTCATTACTTCATTAAGTTTCAGAAAAATTAGTACATAATCCATCCATTTAGTTCTCATGTCGGTAGACCGGGCAAAGTATAATTCCATTCAAATATTCCAATTGTGTCTATTCAACACGAAAGATTTGAACCCATATTTAAAAACGAGACAAACTTCACGCTGGTCTACTTACAATATCTTTCAGATAAGAAAACATTAGCAAAACTTTCAGCATATCAAATTATCTAGATAGGTAAACAATTTAAATAATTTGAAAATTATTTAAAATCAAATCGAGTCTATTAGAGAAATAAGTCAATATATATCAATAAAGATATTAAAAATAACATAGTAACTATACAAAATACTAGACATCTACAGTGTATATCGTATGGCGGCGTCTTTGATATCTACTATATATGTAATAGCGGTACCTTTGATGTGAGAAATATAGGGTTGATATGGCCCGGTAAATTATCAATACCTGTCTATTTATTACAGAATTATCACTCCATAAAGAAATATAATTTGACATTCTTTATAAAGTATTTTCTAAGATATGAAAGATACTTCTGATTTTTATTTATATTTCAGGAAACGTCAGGGTTTAATTTATCTTTTTACAGGTTTTATAAAGCAGAGACAAGCTCAATCTAGCCTTTGATAGGGCACAAGACAGAGTAACATATACCCACACTGTAGTATATATATATTTTCGTACATAGTTTCCTGAATCAGCTCCTCAATCCTGAATGCGGCCAATGGAAAATTCTACTAATTTGCTAACTTAAACGAAATGGATTAAAAGTCCTATTTTTCTGTTCGATATCGGTCAAATGAGATGATATGGAGTTTTACGTCCTACTGCTTCTGATTATGATTACCTGGATGTCCTTAGGAAGGATATAATGAAGTCAATATACAAATATATACCAAGTCAATGACTTAAGTTGATATGATAATAAGCCCTGAAATAAACTAGACCTTACGTCCTATTGCTTCTGATTATGCTTACTAAAGCAGATGCCCGTGGGGAGGAGAGAAAGCACGGTGGGGCAAGATATAATTAAGTCGATATACAGCCATATTCTAAGTCAATGACGTAATTTAACATGATAATAAGCCCTGAAATTAACTGGAACTTACGTCCTATTGCTTCTGATTATGCTTTCGTTGGAAGGAGAGAAACACAGTGGGGTAAGATATAGATACGTCAACAGAAGTGTAAAAAAGTTAGTGACGTAAGTAAACATGATACTAGAGAGATATAAACCTTGATTTAACACTAGTTATTTTTATAGAGATATCAATTGTATTGATCTCAAATCAATCAATATACTGATCAATACAATAACCCGAGAATACCAGAGTTAGTCATCTGGAAGAATTGGTAATTATACTAGTTTAAGTCAGTACAGGGGTACTGTAACACTGTACTGTACATCTAGGTTCTTATGTAAACTATCTGTGAGGATGAAAACGGATTTATGCCAATAGGTTTGGCCATGGATCAGCTAATAGAAAGGATTCTTGTGAACCTAACTTATTATCCTTGTAAAAAATTGTTGTTTCTTTCTTTGGCTACATACTTCTGTGGTTGGGGTCGGATATTTTTACAAAGGTCTAAAATGATCCGAGAGACTGATATTCATTCGTCTTTAACCAATCTTGCCTATTTTCCTGACACCTCTACAAGGTACATGTCAATCTGTATAACATACTTCTATGCTGCAGTCAGTCATAAATAACCAACGCTAAAGACGCTTATTTATGACTAAACCAACCGATAAGCAATCTAGACCAACCGATAAACAGTTTATAATGACGACCATAAAACTTTGAAACAAGAGAAACTTTGTCGTTACACAGTCGGCTGATGATACTCTTTTCATCACCTCTAATAATCGTTAACTGCTACTACCGGTAGGTGGCGCAGTATAAAACATCAGGGCAGACAATAAAAACTACAATTAACGCCCACTTTCCCCGTCATAATCTCTCACTTTGTATCATAATGGGCATTTACCTACAACAACTCGTTACTTGTTTCACACTGGTGGTCATATTAAGCACCATAATATATAGGTTCGAATCACTTTAAGTATTGACATGAACAGTAGGACGTGAAACTTCCTTTCATTCTCGTGTCATGACGAAAACATCACGTCACGATTTATGACGTAACCACAACGTCACGTTTTGACGTAAACTATACTTTAAAATGTTTCCGTGTTGTACAAGGTGTTTTGAGAAATAATCCCCTGGAAGTGTTTGATTGAGTATTTAGGTAAATTCCCTACTGTGATTTTCTGTAAACCCTTTTAGTTTAGCTTGTAACCCCCACCAGCTTTCAAGGGGTGTAAGCTTTTAAATCTCTTTCTTCAGACCCTCGGGGCTATCACATATCTAATCCCTTTTGTTTTTGACCCCCTCCCCACTCTGAAATCATTTGAAGTTGATACTAAGTACGTGCGTGTTGTAACACTTGGAAGTGTGACTTTATGGTGATGAAATAACACAAGCCCGGAGCTAAATGCATCGCTAGGTGGCGCTACCATGCTGGGCGCCATTTTGAAAATATTGATAATCGTTAGAAACTACAAAGAAAAATCTCATTCGTTGTTGGTAGTAAAAATTTCTCAGATAACGGACTGCGATAATCCCAACAGGTTTTAAGAACTGGTGGTCCTGAAGTGGGGTGATGAAATTTGTTTCTCTGATTATTGCGATAAAGGGTAGTATATCACACAGTTGATTCTTAATGTTGTTGAAACCGACCCTTAGCCCTTATCAATAGATTATTATCAGGAAAAGTGCTGTGCTTTTGTATTTTGTGGTACCAAAAGGACGATATGATTGACAAAGGAAAGATTTTGTTGTTTAAGGGATTGAAAAGATGTGATAACGTCACTAATCGTTGAGGGGTTATGTGATACAAATATGTTTTGCGATTAGTGACTTTATCAAGCACTTATTTTTGTACAATTGCAGGAGACACAGACGTCTGACTGAAAATGGGAAGTGTGCAAAGTGTATCACTATATCAGTGTCCCCGATACACATAATTTATTTTAGAAAACATCTTTACAATGCTTTTCAGACATATGCTTAAACATCTTATGAAATGATTCTCCACCTTTGCAAACTTAATACGAGTTAGCCAATACTGCTGTCCTGTCAAAATTCCCCTGATTGTGCACTATATGGCAATCAGTAACCTTATTCTCCAAAACTGAACTTGAATGAAATCCAGATTTTAAGAAATTCACTAATTGTCTTGTAATCTTTCCAGAAGTAATAATCTATGAATAATCTTCATTAAAACATATTCTGTTTGAATTGATATAGTTTTCATGTTGAAATCCATAGTCTCTACTTGTGACCTAGGCCAGTGCTTCTATAGGAGAGTATCTTCTATAACTAATCTGATTGGATAATAAAACTTAATTTAAAATCGATTTTAGTGATTGACCAATCAGATGACTGGAACACTACAATCATCTAAAGTTAAGTTTTCAGGAATAAGGCCCCGGATATCTAAGACGAGAATACCAATACTGATGAACAGTTTCAAGAGAGGAATAGTAGAGCGTTTTACTCCATTAATTCATTTCCATTGCTCTTCTCGTCATTTTTTTTTTCGCCACTTTTTTTGCAAATAACAGTAATTGGTGTTGCTGATTTGTCTCATCTCAATTATAAATGAAATGAAATGAAATGAATGGAGTTTTACGTCCTACTTTTCTGCACCATGTTCCTCTCAATTATATATTGTTTTTACAACAGCTTTCACCTAATGACACCCATCATTTCGCATGCTCTATTTGGAATGACTGGGCAGAGAAGTTGGAAATTATCATAATTCTCATCATTTCATTCATTCATAAAGCATTTAAATCTCTCCTTAAAATATTCCTGAAGAATTCCTCCACATTCCAAAACCTTTCATCGGTAACATTTTCAATGGGTGTCAAAATTTAATGAGGTCTAATTTTAATGGAGCAGATACATCTCATTAATGTCGATAATTTACTAATGTCAGGTCTGTGTAAAATGGTGTCAGAAATTGTCTCGAACATTCAGTTCTCTATTAAGCGATTGAAATGGCCTAAATAATCGAGATTATGTCAGAAAGCCCCGCTGATGGATTACAGAGATGTCCTACTAGTTAATGAACCATGAAACTATCCAGATACAATTCACTGTCTGTTTCAACCCCGACACAAACCAGCCCTTGTTTCCTTCAAAACGGCACCTGTTAGAACCCAGTTGACCTTTAACACGAACAGGTCATGGGTCAAAACAACACTGCCATTGTCAGTGACGTAATAGGTCACGACCAGGGCGTGATTTCTGATCCTGTCGTTCGTCTAAGAATTGTTCGGACCTGACATCGCATCTTTTTCAAATATATCTCATAATCTTACCCTAAATAAACTCCCAAGCCAGATTTCGGTCCTCGGGGACATGAAACAGCTCGTGTTAAATAGAACAATACGACGTCATACAGTAAACAATGTCGTAACAATGACGTCATGACGTAACGCCAGCACGTGAATAATGCTCTCTATAATTAAAGGTGAATACAACAGACGAGATGAAGTGTCAAGCAGGAAGATGATCTCGAGGGAAAATCGCCATTATGATTTTACTATGTTTATTTCATAATTATCATGTCATGTGCTATGTTTGGAAACGCTCTGCGAACATTTTCTGCCATCTCAGACGTCACAAATAATTTCTGTTTGAGATCAGAATAACCTCGATATAAAATGACATTCTGAAAATAGTCAAGTCTGATTAAAGATTAGATACAATGAAATTACTGCCTGAAAAACCTCAATTCATTTTCAATTTCTATAAGTATTACATCGATTTTACAGAGAAAACATTTCTGGTTTAATTGGATAAGGAAAGTAATTCCAGCTTGCATACAGTTCCTACAATTAAAATCGTTTTCATGTACGAGTCATAAATTTCCGAACATAAACTTCTAAATGTCGTCAATAAATTACACAGAACATCAAAAGTTCGAACATGGCTATTTCCGATACAATGCATAAAGAATAATCTTATTAGAACATTAAAAAATTATTGAATGCTTGAACACGATTTAAAGGAGAATTACGTCAGATGAAGGATGGATAGTTAAGAAACTAAGAGATAAAACACGAAACAGTACAGCCATATCTATATTTTAATCGATGATTACAGGATTGTAAAGAGGTTTTCTAAAAGAAATATGTGTATAAGAGGCAAATGATAGCATCAATTTACACCTTATCAATTTTCAATCAGAAAATCATGCATAATATCAATATCAATAGAAGCTTTTACGACAGTGACGCCATAAAACGCTTTCTTTCAATGGAATTGCAAGAACCACAGACGTCCGATTGAAAACTGAAACGATGCAAATTAATGCTGTCACCAAAACACATAAAAAGTTTAGAAAAGAAAACCTCTTTATGACTCCTTAAATATTTGTTGCCTATAGATTAATATATTTTCGAATGATGTATTTTTCTGTGTATTTCCTGGCGTCATCTACAAGTAGGTTTAAAGTTTAGAACAATAAAACAAAATGCCGAAAGTTCAAATGATATAGTTTCATATCTTAGAATTGCAAAAAGTAAATAGATCATTATAAGTGTTTTAGATGCAATCTTCAAAATATTTCCGTTTAGTTATAGAGATAAGACGGGTTTCTACATATAATCTTGACTATTTAGTAGATGATGTTAAGCCCTTTTTAAAGATATAAGTGAATTATCAGCGGAAAATTTTCCGGGTACCTGACGAGATAAGGCATGTTTTAAAGGATTGATCCGATTTTTGACATTATTTCATGCAATAAACTAAATTAATACAAGGCTTGGGTTTAAATAACTTTGATAAAATGTTCAAAAATGGAGTTATTCGTTTTACTTACTGGGTAAAAGAATAACAACATAATGCAATGAGGTAATTTTTCAGGACAGTCTTAGCATAGGCTTCTTTTTTTTCAATTTCTAACTGTCCTGCCCAGTTTGTAACACATGGGCTTCATTTTATTGTCCGGACAACTAGACGCTTTGTCATATGAGCCCCACAGACGTGCATCATCCTAAACAAATTTCCCAAATTGCACATTGCATGGCGTTGTCCCTCCTCATTAGCAAAAGAGGTGCATGTAGGCCGTAAGACTCCATTTCATTTCAGATTTGCAGAGGTCGCTTAAAGAAGCATTATATTGAAACAGATGATCAAACTATGACCTACCTATTAAAAACAATAATGAAATCGAAATTATATCGAAATTACAGGCGCCTTATCAGTTGCACTTCTATTTTTTTTTTCAATTTACATAGTGAAAGAATAGTCCTCGCCCCCTGAAAATATTTTTGACTCCTGATCGGTCCCCTAAACTAATGGCTTCCTAGAGACGCCACAGCGCCTTATGTTTACAGTCCATCTTCCGGTTCCACCTGCAGGTGGTCTGTCTGTGGAAATGTCAGGAATTCTAGTTGCGATAATAAATATATCAATTCTACATATCTCCATCATGTTTCAATATCCACTTGTCATAAGTCACAATAAATTATAGGATGACCATATCATTCTTCCGTCAGGTTTCTGGTAATATTGGTGCCGTAAGTTCTAGTCTATTCGAGTTTACTCAAGGTAAAAACAATTCAGAAATGGGGCTTTCTATTTCTTCCACCTTTCAACTTTGTAACATTTTTAAGGCATTGGGGTAGTTGTTTTTTTTTTTAAAGGGTTTGAAAGTCGATACTGTCCCGACTCTTGGAGGCATTGACCTCCTTTTACCTCGAGTAGAAACTCACGGCAGCACCTAGCAGCAGACGACAAGCAAACTCGCTACTAACTGAGCTGATGTGATGTGACAGAAACATCTGATGCATAGTCGGTATTTCCGATAGTTGGTCTGTCAAATTTTGTTTATCATGTCCTATCTTCATTACCTCAAGTCGGTGCAATAAGAAGGACGTAAAACTCCATTCATTTCATTTTCTATCATATCGACTAACCATGGTGTGTCAGAATAACTCAGATGATAAACGTCTTAATTCTAATATTCCACGTCATATTCGAAATTTCTAGAATATCCCAGACGATATTTCTCACTGGCAGACGACATCATAACCGGAAGTAGACGATTGGGATGATTAATAGTCTTGTATTACATGCCTCATTTGTCATCGACTATTTCTTCAATCACCATAGTCTTGAGCCTTGAGTCTTCAAGTCTCATTAATTATATATGGGTGAAACAAAAAACTTGTCTGAATCACGATCCACTAGAGACATTTGTGGCCGTGACCCTTCCATGCTAGTCGTCTCTTGACAGGTGTCCGTTTTGACAGAAACACATTCCAGATGTAAGTGATATCGAGATTTACATTAGACTTGTTTATATCAGTCATAAATAGTTTACTAATTATATTATACTATTTAACGTCTTGATGATCGAGATAATGATGACGTGGTGTTATCATGACGTCAATTAAAACCAGACGTGAAGTCACGTGTATATATTCTTGTGATGAATGAATGACGTGTTATAAACGAACTAATGAGCGAGAATCAAGACACTCTTAATGAGATTTGACGGACAATTTACCAGGAATTTCACGGCTGGTAGGAACCCTGAAATTGATAGAATGGTCTACTTGTTTTCAACACCTCTTGGAGCAATGATACTGTAACTAGGAGACGTCATGAATTCTGATTCCATTGCGTGTCAATCATGACGTCATGGTGTAATTACCGTTATTTATCAATGTCACGAGAAGAAATAGTCCGGTATTTTGAGGTGGAAATGGTCTGCATGAAAGATATCGTCTGACTATTTCGGGAATTTATTCCCAAATTTTGCTTAAATGATCTGCTGTAACCTCCTCGCTGTACCCAGACAATTATCACATAAAATTCCATTTCTCTCTAATACTGACTGAAACCTCTGATATTTCTGTTTTATGTGTTTGTGTCCATAACAACCAAAACTTTATTTTTCACAAAACGATATTAAATAATAAAATTTTATTCCTGTAGATCGTATCGTATTCTCAGGTCTCTGGGTAATGAATTTGATGGAAACTTGACTTCGACAAAACATTCTTTTAATCTCCTTTAGGAGTGAGACCTACTGCCAGTGCCCTCGCGTTAATAGACCAAAGCAATTTTTTCAAAGAGCGGTATTAAATAATAAAATTTTATTCCTGTAGATCGTTTCGTATTCCCAGGTCTCTGGGTAATGAATTTGATGTAAACTTGGCTTCGACAAACCATTCTTTTAATCTCCTTTAGGAGTGAGACCTACTGCCAGTGCCCTCGCGTTATTAGACCAAAGCAATTTTTTTCAAAGAGCGGTATTAAATAATAAAATTTTATTCCTGTAGATTGTTGTACATCGTATTCCCAAGTCATGAAAAATTGGCTTTGACTTTCCATCTTCTTATGATATAAAATACCTCTGGGCCTTCCTATACGCTGTCCTTGCATTAATAGATCAGCGTATATTTTCAAAGAACGATATTAGATAATAAAATTTTAAGTCCTGTGATATCATCTATGTGAAGTAATTCCCAAAAGCGAGTTAAGAGAATACTTCTCTGGTTTTTTGTTGCATAATTAAAGATATTCTCTCTGAAAACAAATTTTTGTTTCAAAGATTAACCCAGTAAGTAATATTGCCTAATTTTTTATGCTTCAGTAATTTACTTTCTTTGGGTTAATAGACCAAAGCATTTTTTCAAAGCACGATATTAAATAAAATATTTTTGGTTCTATTGATCTGAAATTTATTGAAATCTTTGTGAAGTAATTCCCAAACTCTTAAACAGTTTTCTGTCCATGCTAGTTAAGGGAATATCATATTTTTATTGCATAATTAAAGATATCCTCTTTTGAAGTCTGATGATCTCGCTTGGGATCTGAGTTTTTACTTCAGTAATATTGCTTAAATTGTATGCTTCAGTAATCCCGAGTTAATCCAATCGTTAATTGTAAATTCTGTTTTATTAGTCAATACTGACTGACTCCCTGGTACAGTTAAAATAGTACCTGGGGTCTAATAACTCTTTTTATAGGTCGTAGAGATATTATTACAGTCTCTATTGCAACAAATGAAGTAAGTTGGATCGCAACCTCGATTCTACAAGGACAGTACGCAAGAATAAACTGATTCCTGTTATTTATTCACATGGAAGATGGTGCTGACCTGTGCAGTGGCTCAACTTAAGTGGCCCCCGGGGAATTTTATAGTTAACATGCTCTCCTGCAATCTGAGACCCTCTGTAAGTCAATTTTGTTTATGCTATTGGAAGATTTAAATATTTTCAGTCTGTAGTTAATGTTAATTACTTAGTTTGATTATAATTGTAGCCTGTAAGTGAAGAAATTAGATTTTATTTTCCTGTTGGGGTGAGGGCCTATTAAGGGTCCAGTTCCTAACCAGTCCCTATGGTAGTTTAGCCACTGAACTTGTGAAAGAAAATTGCATATTTTGAACGATATATATTCTTCAGAAAAAAAATTGGAATCGTCGTAACATGAAATCTCGTCTAATAACGTTAGTAACGAGATGAGAGTTTGAAATGTAAAGAATGTGTTGTTATAATAGATGTTAAATAATCCGTTTATAAACTACTTTCTAAATATATCAGGTTTAATTTGTTTTTACTTTATCTTTTTATATTCAATTACAGTCTTTATTGATCGCTAATCGAACTTCATTATTCAACTTTAATAATACATTCTACATGTTCTTGGCAACCAGGGTTGATAGGTGTGTTCCAGAGCTTGTATATTTTATGTATAGTGTTTTTGAATAAAGGATTGGGGCATTACATATTGAATGATAATGACCAATGGTATTAGCCTTAGCACACTCTCTCTTCCTTGACAGTTGAAAATCAAAAATAGATTATGTGACTGTCCCTTGATCACTTCAGTATCCAAGTCTGATGCAGAAAAAGTGTGAAAACACTACTTTTGAAATGAAAAAAGATTAGCCAAAAATGTCACACATTTCAATCGGGATTACCCCAAAAATGCAAAAACCACGCGGCGAAACTAAAGTCTAATTTTGGGGGTATTGAATATGTTTTAGGTCTACTTTAACGGTTAAGGGCTTGGGCGAACCGAACCGAAAGACATCAGGAAATCGGTATTTGAAATTCAAAATTCAGCCAAATTATCATTCTACACCCCACCCTCATCTCAATTGAGTTACACCCTACACCCCTTCAAGTATATGAAAAATGAAGTCATAACACGGACAAGAAGTGTCAGAAATGACCAGGGATAGTTGGTTTTAATTTCTCACAAAATAAATAAATTTCTTACTATCATTGTTTTAATATTTACTTTAAAATCCATTACTATACTATTGATATACATAAATATTAAACAAACAGTACTCTCGATTACACAGTCTTTATTTCTATAGACATTCAATGTTAAAACCGTCTGGACATTCTGACATGTGAGACCACCAACATTCTATCATGCTCGTGGTCATTTCGTGTGCTGACCAGACGTCTCGAGATGACCAGATTAAAGATTATTATGAAATTTGAGAAATGTTCAACTCATGTGATATTCTTGGTCAAATATTAACAAATATTTTAGAGTTCTTCCTGATGTCAGAATGTTCTGAACTGGATAAAAACTGAAAATGATTAAGAGCGAAGAAGGGTGTTTCGTGATTTGAAGCTTGCTCAAATTTGGCTAAAATTAAAGCATGATTTAGCAAATGTTAGAAACGAAACACCAGATTATAGGCTACGTGATTGTTAAACTGATATCAGAGCGTTTCGTGGTTACAGGGTTAATGAAAATTGGGTAAGCAAGAGGGTGGTCTGCCAATGTTACCTTTTACATAAAAACGGTGACAAGGACATCTCCCAAATAGTCAAGTATGAGCTGCCCTTTTCAATTGATTGTGGCATTCCTTTATATGCTAGAAATAGGAGCTGCTATTTTATAATGGTTTTGTGAAATTCTAAGGTTATTCTTGGGTCAAAGATGTCATCATTTATTCTTGCACGTTCATTACATGTTAAATGTTGTTTCACGTGCAAATACTACCTAATATTGACACGTTAAGCACCATGACGTCATACTTAACGACACTCCACCATATTAAAATAGTCGTAATCATCAGGACCGAAATCATAAAAGAAACACTATGACAAACGTACTGGACATTCGAGGCAGTTGTATTCATTATGTATAATAGCTGTGGATCCTCGAATGTTACAAGGGGAGACTCGGGACTATTAGTCCCCCAGGACTAGATTATTTTGGTAACAAGGAGATATGACATGATTCACCCCATCTGGCGAGGTTGAAGGGTCTCAATGTTGTCTAAATAAAATGATTGTAAGGACTGGTTGTATTATTTGTCCAATGTTTAATGATTGAAGGGTCTATAAAGGGTTTCTAGATGTGTTCTGTCAGTGATAAGAAGGACGGGGTAATCCGGTCCCTATTTTACACAATGAAACAAGAACTGAATGTAGCCTATTATTACTTAATATTGAAGTGTCATATCAAACAACGCTACCTTATTGAAAAGATGGCCAGGGTTCGATATGTCAACTGGTTTGGGAGTTTGATGGCTATTATGGTGAATGATATTTTTGGTTTTTGTGCCATTTTATCTAAATATCACCTGACTTTTGTATGTAGGACAGTCAACTAACATAGGGATGGGTTGAAACAAGTCCACCCCAGAAACAATTGCAGGAGAGCATTTTCCTGTAGGAGGGGCCCCAATCCATTTAAGTCCAATAGCCCGTTCTCATTAAGTTGAGCTACCGGTGTTTCCCCTAGGCGATTCTAGATGGCCCAAATATAACGGCCTAATTAACTAAAGTAATACAAGCAATGAACAATCAGGAACAATTTTAGACTATGCTGTTTTTTTTTACCACACTCGAAAAAAAGCATAAGTAACACTGAAGTGCAGAAGGTTCCTTCCTTGTACTAAAAATTTCCTTGTTTTTTAGATTCGCTGAACAAAGCTGTTATATTTTTAATACATTAACATTGTCATATGACAACAACTATTTCAAAAGTGGTTTATATTTGATATTCCTGTCACCTCAATTCTAGTATAAAAAATATTTCAGTAGAATAAAACGTGACCCATTTCAATCAATCAATAATCAATTCTAATCGAACCTTTGAAATATCGAACACCAATTACCCATATTCATTTCCTTTTTCTTTACAATTTTAAAGTAGGTCTTTAAAAACTGAATACGATCGATTCACGGATTATTTGAAGTAAAGAGTTCTGAAGTATGTCCATTAGCAAATCAATCGATCTTGTTATTGATCTGATTGAATATCGATTTGATTGAATATAGATCTTTACATGTATTGTCAATATACACTCCTACATGGTTAAAGTGTATTTAAAAACGTTTTTAAATTTCGAACTATAAAGAGATATTTTTTATATTAAGGGTTTTTGATAATTCAATTATGTTGACTACAATTGACGCAATGCACGAACCACTCGGGGCTCAAAACCCATTTATGTACATGAACTGTTAATTTCATAAAATGTCAATACGCATTATGTTAAAGAGGATTATAGGAAGTTCTCAAGCTTTTTTTGATGTTTCGTGGCTTTCAATGGAGTCTATTCCAATAGTGCAACTCGATGCTATCAGTGTCCCGAAACACATAAGAGATTGGGAAAACTTCGTTACAACTAGGCGAAGCAGACCATGCTAACACCTGATCGTTCTTCTCTTATGGAGTCCAATACTATACAAATTTTACTCTCGACTTGGCCATACTTTGAACTTTGAATCGAAAGTAAGCCTATATCATGCATAGAACCTCACTCACTACAGACAGGATGCGCTAGCAGATTGTTTGCTACAATGACAGTTTGCGTGGTCAGAATGGGACTAGAACATACCAAACTATAGTGACCAACTAGCTAGCAGATTGTATGACCCTAAATCATCGATACCAGTTATCCTTCTCAGCCACTACTTGCCAGACCCCAAACGCGGCCCTTCCCCCCTATAAACAGCATTCGCACCTTACTCTAAATCATCGATATCAGTTATCAATCTGATTAAGGTGATTTACGATGACGGCAGAACATTTATCGATGAATTGATACGCTAATCTCGTTAATCCACCCTAATCCCGGGTAATAATGAAATATTTGAATATCTATAGTCGGAATAACTGTAATGTCTCGTGTTACGTCAATGGGTTATTGCCCGGGCTCATTCGATCATATCGCCCTCTTTTGTATTTTCGGTCATCTCAAGTTTAAATCGAAGCTTTGTTGTTCTGCTCCATATGTTCCGTTTTAAATGCCCCCCAAAAAGAACGTTTATTGGTTGTAGGGTAAGGTTTGCTTACTCACAGTTCAACTAGCTAGCATATTGTGCTAAATTTATGATAGTTTTGTTGTTGTCCCATGGAACTAGGGTATAAAAACTATCGTATCCAATTAGCTAGCAGATTGATTGGTACAATGTGGTTATAATGAGACTAGAACATACCAAACTATCGTGTCTAACTAGCTAGTAGATTGTTTGGTACAATGACAGTTTTCTGTTGTTAAAATGAGACTAGAGTATACCAAACTATCGTGTCTAACTAGCTAGTAGATTGTTTGGTACAATGACAGTTTTCTGTGGTCAGAATGAGACTAGAACATACCAAACTATCGTGTCTAACTAGCTAGTAGATTGTTTGGTACAATGACAGTTTCCTGTGGTTATAATGGGACTAGAGCAAACCACACTATCGTGTCTAACTAGCTAGTAGATTGTTTGGTACAATGGCAGTTTTCTGTGGTTATAATGGGACTAGAGCAAACCACACTATCGTGTCTAACTAGCTAGTAGATTGTTTGGTACAATGGCAGTTTTCTGTAGTCAGAATGAGACTACAGAATACCAAACTATCATGTCTAACTAGCTAGTAGATTGCTTGATACAATGACAGTATTCTGTGGTCAGAATGGGACTAGATCAGATAGTGACTAAAACATACCAAACTGTTGCGTGTTACTTAAAGCAGGTAGCTTTGCAAAATATCATCTGCCTATGGTCTGACGAACAAGCCATGCATATCAACTCTGAATCATACAAATAGTTTCTAGTATCCAAGTTCTGCGTCACATTGTAGCACTTATTGTGCTTATAAATGAATATATGTCATTAAGGTCCACAGTTATGTCAATAATTCCTAAATAGGTCAATAGGGGTCAAATCAGGGTTTTATGTAGGTCAATAAAGATGTCAATCAAAACCAATAAATCACGAGATTTTTATCTATATTATATTTATCTTTATCGTTCAATAAATACGTATATATAAATAAAACGAAATGGATTTCTACCCCTTCCCCCATTTTTTTGATTTTAGGGGTGGGGCTTTCAAAATTTTAACAGGACTATTATTAACTCCTTTTTTACAGAAAACTGATAACTCGGCATCTTTATCAGAGACTTCACATAGCTAGAAATATTTTACTGGTTCCTGAATTCATCAATTCAGTATCCCATAGACAAAGAGAGAGTCAAATCTCCCCATCCCCCTTTTTTCAGCCTATGTGGATAATAATGTTGAATCAGCAACCCTTTCATAGAGGCTATATTTTGAATATATTAACTACCGGTATTCAATAAGTACTATATAATGATTTCTTCATTCTTATACAAGATAGTTTTTAATATAATATGTCGAAGTATTTTTACATCGCTTATAAAGACATTTTGAATATATTACGTATTCAAAAAGTACTTTCCTTGTCTCGATTCTCCGGGAATACCGGACTTGCGACAGTTATATTATAAATATTAGAGCATGAATATTCATGGTCTGTTGTTACAATGTATTACTACCTACTAAAATACTATTTATCTTGACGTCCGTAAAGAAATAGTACATTGCATACCGAAGACAGTTACAAATCATTTCTATCTTGTGATAGGGGATAGTGAAGGGCATAAACTAAAATGTCAATATTTACGTGCGCTTGTACACCTTCACGTTTACGACAATTAGGTTGCTATTAAGCGATAACAATGTAGCAAAACGGAAAGAACATAGACTGGAATCCGGAGCGTATATAGAGGTTATCCTGTGCTACGAGTTGATATGGTCTTTATGCCATCAGTACGAGTGAAAATATCACAAGCACGAGTGGAATAAAGACCATATCCATAACCTCTTTACTCGGTCAACTAAGTTGAAAATTGAAATAAATAATTCTTAACCCCGCATCGTACATCATTCCAGATAATATCACAGATCTGAAAACTTCTGTTTGGTTTAATGGTATTAGTCCTCTGTATCAATATAGGCTTAAAGCTTTATATGTATCGGGGTTCCTGAGAGTAGCAATTTTTCAGTCTGTGGCTCTTGCAATTCCACTAAAACCAAGCGTTTGATGACGCCTTTAAGTCATAGTATACTCATATATGACCATTTTAATACTAACAGGAACCACAGTCGACAGACATGTAAAAATGGAATGATGCAAATAAGTGGCCAAAAAATGTCCCCAATACACATAAAAACCTCCACAAATTCATGGAATGGATCGAATATGTGTTCACCCAATAGTAGTGTGTATACAGCTTTATTTTTCATTAACTATTATCAAATCGAGCTCTCATCAAAATCACGTTTTTTTTCACAATGATACAACTAAATATATATTACCATAGTTGAATATCAAGACTTGTATTCACTGTAACATTTCATAACTAGACTTTATAAACGACCTTTATCATTCCAATTTTCATATACAAAATTCATTAATTACTTAGATCATAAAACGAGGAATTTGACGAGCCAGTGACACGTGTTCGTCCCCGGATACATTGCATAAGATTATTATGATGTCATGGCTAAAATCGCGTTAGATGTATCTTCCTTCATTCGAAAATTTTCCAGGAGGAAGGAGACTCTAAAATCCGAAGGGTAGCCGAAGTGCTTGGGAGCCAACGTCAACCCCCCCCCCCCCCCCCCTTTCGGCAATAAAATCCTGGCTATGCCATTGTAACCCCAACATAACACCCGCTCAAAATCCACTCCTAGAATTTGGCTTGAAATCAGACAAAGCAATGTCGGGCAAAATAGCAAAGGTATTCAAAATGTATGTCACGTATTTTGATGAATGAGTTAAATGTATTTTAGATGAGTCGCCGGGTCAGTCATTAGGATTAAGGGGGTCGGTAATGATTACCATATATAAAAACAGATATATAGTTCATAGTGTATTAAAGATCGATAATTTATTCTGTAAAATATCTTGTCCTCTTTCACACGATTAGTGTACAGAAGAAATTGGAAAAAAAGGAAAAAAATGTTTTAAATTGATTTTTTTTAAATATATTTTATGAAAGTCAACACAAACAAAATATTCAACGTCCCAGAAAATCTACCTGGAGCTAGCGAGAAAATCAGCCTTATTCAAATAACCTATGAGAAATTGTTTTGCCTAAGATGAAGATACTCAAAGCATAGACATGCAACATATCTACTTAAACCTGGTGTAAGACGAATGCTGTGCAACGACATTTGAATCGAATTAAAGAATCTTCAACAGTTCAAAGGTCATTATAACAACGCTATCACGTCAGATCTTTCAAAATATATTTCAGGTTGTTCCAAATATATGATATGATGGCGGCAAATTGTATGTGTAAAGAACCGTTACAGTTTACAGCAGACACAAGACAGTTTACAGCAGACACAAGACAGTTTACAGCAGACACAAGACAGTTTTACAATCTTAGATCTAGAACTCCTGTTTTTGATACCAAAACCATTGATGATGACACTTAAAGAGCAATATCACCTCAACAAGATTCCGGGTGTGTTGGAACTCTTCAGACAAAAGACAGCATTTTTTCTGGTGCTAAAGGCAGAATAGATGATTGGGAAATAAAGTACAGTATTACTTGGTATTCAATTGAAGCGGGAAAAAAAATCATCGCTTCATCTAGGTGCAGGTCGACAAAGTAATGAATGATTTTGCCAAGGAAGACCACTAGACATCGCGTAGAAGCATTCCAGTACTTTGGTCAATCCTTGAAGGATAATGCAGAATTTCAAGGGCTTATATCTGAACCTACCAAATAACAAATAAACCCTGGCTGGATCTAGCTACCTGCTTTACTCCAATGGTCGTTGTAAACATTAAGACGACTTTGGACTGTTCAGAGTTATTTAGTCTGCGCCTTTTAATCTGTTTTAAGATCTTTCACACATGATTAATATTAACTCCGCGTAAAGAAAGAGAAGTTAAACATTTCTTAGTATGATCATAGTACATGTATTTCTATGATGAATTTTAAAAATCAATAAAAGAGTTCGATTTATTGTAATCATTTCACTCTTTCTTTTCATATAGCAATAGATTATTATTACAAACTAAATAGAGAACTTTCTATCACCTTGAACTGTATACGTTCCCACTCGATGAATTGGGGTAACGCGTATTCATAAGATACGTGGCTGAACTTTCATGTGATCAAACCGAAACCTACTCAAAAGAAAGACTCCCTCAATTTGCAGTGAATCAGTGAGCTAGGCTATTGTTGAATCAGTTATGAACAGTTTTCATGTGATCAAATCTCTAAGACAGTGTAGCACATGACAAGTACTGTCCCCCACGGGACAGAAAAAATAAAAATCTATTCTACTTTCACTGCCAAAATTGCGTTTAAATGCATTCTTCGGCTTCCTAGATTAGAACATTTTCACAGCCCTGACCCCCCACCGTGACTAGTACCAACTGAAATCGAAAAATGGGAGCCGAGGTGCTCAGAGAAGGCATAATAGAAAAAGTTAGTAAAATTCTTAGTTTGAGATATTTTTGAAAGAATTTTCGTATATTTCTAGTACTTCTGAAGACTTTTAACATATTTTCAAGACTAAAATCAACTCACTTGTACCTGTAAGGACTTGTTACCATATATATAAAGCCTTCTTGAGTTTCAGATTGCCCAAGAATTTGTTCAGATCGTCAAAAATATCGGTAGAAAGTCTTTGATAGAATCTCTGCAACCACTAACGGTTTCAACCAACTAACTAAAGTGGTGCTTTTCGTTAAATTATTCAAAGACACCCTTGTTAGATTAAGTCTTCAAATGGCATTTAGCAATTATTAGTACGATATATAGAATTATTTTTATCATTCCTGATCTGAGGACGACGAGGGAAACATTTCGAAACGTTGCATACAATTTTAACCACTGATTGTTCTTCCATAAAGTTGTTTCTATATAACCGTGTTAGATGTTAATAGTAACTATATTATAACCATGCCACATACTTAGATGAGCTTTTGTATTTCAGTGAATGAAATTTACAACTTGAAACATGACCTTTACCTTGACCTTAGTGGGAGAGGGAAGAAGGAAGGATTATTATGATAATCCGATAATCCTTAAATCGTATTAATCATAGTCCATATAGAATGTTGAGTATGATAACCATGATCGACATTTTGGGAATTTTTGGCACCGATATTCAGAAATGATGTTACCGAAGTTATTGTTATATAACGTCATGATATTCACCGTGCTTTCTCAAATAAATTCGATTCAAATACAGATTTCGTATTCTATTTTTTAGCAAGAATTGTAATATTTCGTGCTCCAGAGTTGTCAGAAACTGAAACCACCCAATTTACCACCCCATTCGAACCACAGAGAAGAGAAAAACGTCAACCTCAAGACCAATGCTTGTTATATTTTTCAAGCAAGAATTGTATTGCGATCGTTCGTGGTCGGAAACTGCAATCATCCCCCCATCCCTTCATCCGAATGACTGACAAGGGAGAAACGTCTAAGTCAACCCAAAAAACCATGTAAAAACTGCATATTGAACTCCCATGATTCGCCATTGTCTTGAGTTGGTTTTTCATGCATTTGAAGGCCCAAATTTCGACTGTGGGCTGTGAACACTATTACTGATTGGCTATGTTAAAAACATTCCCGTTTCTGGATAAAGTACGATTGGTCTAACGGATGGTGATTCTGTCCCTTTAAGAAATAACAACCAATATCCTGATTATTTTTGGGTTAATTTTGATTTTGATTATTGTTGTTTTCTGTAGAAACCGTCTTGATGTCTATCTCTCGACCCTTGGCAATCTTTGATCTTTAATATTACATCTTTCTCGCCATTTTTACAAACATAATATATCTATTATTATCACTTTTGTTATGGATTCAAAATATGTAATAGAAGTTGTTTATGTATAATGTAATATGTTATGTTGTTATCACTGTTGTTTTGTTTTGTTTTGTTTTGGATATATTGTAACCAATATATATCATGATTAATACAATATGTTATATAAGTAACTGGGATATGTTAACAGTTGTTTTGGATTCATTATAAACAATATACAATGTTTGTATTACATGTTGTGTAAGGAACTTGTATTTACTTTTATTTTGGTTTTTAATCTTTATAACATTTGGATTACGAAGAAGTCAAATCCACGAGCGATTATGTTAAAGGGACAGATGTGCCATTTCTGGGGTTGATTTTAGTCCTGAATATATGTAAATAGTCTTCAGAACTACTAGAAGTGAAAATCACATAATTCCTTTACCAATACTTCAAACTAGAAATTTTACTCACCATTTCTATATGTCTTTTCTATATATCACAGAGTATCTTAAATTGACTAGTTGTCATTTTAACATTCAATCGCTAATAATTCTGGATACACATGGATTTGAAGGCTCAAACTTTGATGGTGAGCTGTGAACACTATTACTGATTAACTCAGCTAAAAAATTCTCGTTTCTGAGACTAAAGTATGATTGGTTAAATAAATGTTTACAATAAATCAGACCCGCATTGGTGGATCAGAATTTGAATGGATCTCAGAATGCTTGTATGTTTATTTTTCATCCGAACCAGGTAATTTTGGCATTCTAAAAAACAGAATATTCGAAATTAGGGTAATAATAGTTTGCCAGTTTTATCACACGTGATCTTGTAACAGTTAGCGATGTTGGTCATTAGAAATGAGATATTTGTACCGTTACAGTACCGGTCACTCCAATTAAAATTTACCGTTAATTCTCTTCTGATTCGTTATTAATCAAACCGATGTCTTTTTGAAGTTTCGACTTTGGTCATTTAAAATCGTTTGATTCTATCCGTTATTATCGTTCTACAATAAATTGGTAAATCTGAAACATTGTCGGCGAGTTGTGAATACATTATTATCTAAATCGTCGTTATTTAATAACAGATACGACTCGGATCACCGTGTAATAGTGAACCGATTATTGCTACTAAACAAATTACTATTGTGCCTACTGTGTAATGGTGACTCTAATCTTCTGATGATTGATAAACACAAAGTGAGGAAAATTCGGTAATTGATAAATTCCCTTTGATGTGCCATCATTGTATTGACCAACAGTAAACAAAAACATAACAGCAATAAATTTGATAAAGGCAAGATGAAAGGTTTAGCATTCCGATGTAGAATGATATATCGTAATTTTATTTCATTTTAAAATAACAGATTCTGTTAACACTGGTGTGGTTTGTTTTGTTTATAGATTATCAGTCAATCGAGATCAAACCCAACAGTCCGCATCATTCATCAAATCTGGTTTAGCAGCTTATGAAAGGAGGCTAGGTTTTGGAGGGGTCGGATGGACCTATGAGCTGACTCCAATATATGGTTCTGGTTTAAAAAATCACCAAGCTAAGAAAAAACAAATTTATTTTCCAGATATCTTTCAAATTTCAAAAGTTCAAAAAACCTCACATGTCTGATTGAAAATATCAAGGTGCAATTTGATATCAGTGTCTCCGATACTCATAAAATATTCAGAGAACCTCTTTACAATCCTTTTAATATACACCTAGGCACTTTGAGCTCTGACAACCCTGCATCTTCTTGACCACCTTTAACTTTCAGACGTTTCGATTGTAATCGATTGTCAGTTCACAAATCGATTCACAGTAATATAAATGGTTTAAAGAGATATTGATTGCTGTTGAGGTTTTTATTCTAATTAGACAACTGACTCTACAAATTAGTTAACTTAAAAACGATTGAAGTCATTGTGTAAGTAAAATGTTAAAAACTTAACTTCTCGTCATCTCCTTGAAGATTTTAAATCAGGTAAAAATGAGCCGAAATTGATAAAACCCTGACATCTGCAGGTTTAAGGGGTTAAATTATTACAATCCCATTGTCTGAAGATGCTGAAAGAGATATTAAAGACGATGTAATGAGATATTAAGGGTAGGGTATGATGTAATATTTGGGGGTTTGAAGAGATCCCCAATCTGTCCCTTTTCTACCCTTCCCCTTCACTCATTAACTTAATGATAATTAGATTTAGTTTACCTGTAAACATCAAAGACACCGCAAGGTAAAAGATGAAGATGATGACAATGAAATTGATGTAAGACATGTCCCCACCCCCGGGCACTACCCCTGATGAACAATGATCTATTTAGTCTGTAATGAAGCCGAGACAAATGACCCGAATGGTCCATTTCTAAAATTAATTATTTCTTACGTCAGAGTTACAAAATATATAAGTCTGAAATGAATATTGAATATATTATATAGAGAATTAAAATTGGTAATGGAAGGAGATGATGTGAGCTATTTGATTTTCGAAAGATTTATACGAAATATTTATCAAACCATCTGAATTTGTATTGTAGATCATTGAATTTTCTAAATTTGTCTAAATTTCCAAAAATTATGAAGGATCCAATAAGGGATTTGAGATAGAAATTTGATATAGATTCATCTCTAGACACTACACTGTGGAAAGTATAGTATAGTATTCTATAAATGCTATCATAGGGGTGTTGGATGCAAAACTTGAGGAGAATCTAGATTCAATAGGGGATTGTGATTGTCACTTGATAATTTTCACCTTCACCAAATTTTCTATTTCTTTGCATGTATATTATATCATAGCATTATTGGATTCAAAAATTATGTTGAAAATCGAAAGAGGTGACACTGTTTTAATCGTCTTTATACAGCACACACAGCAAAAATATGATTTAAAACTCTTTTTGAATCTAACCAATGGCATAGACATGTACTATGCCAGAAAATACATTTTAAGATTTTATTCAAACAGCCGAAATGAAAACAGATAAAAAGACAATTTTTTTCTTCAACACGCTGTGAGCCTCTTGCTTGACCAACTTCACGATGTGACGGAAGTGAATAAACCTGATTCAATCTGTAATTAAAATTTCAATAAAAGGAGTAGAAATTCTTTAAAATCATAAAAATAAAAGATGAAGTTTTAACGGCAAAGTTGAAATGTTATTTTACTGTTAAAATCACCCTCATTAAAATTTAAACAATGTTAAAGTTTTAACGTTATCTGTATCAGGGCAGGTGAAGTGTTATACCAGCGGGCACCTGCTTCGGACAGGTCAAAATATTGTTCACCGATGGTCAATCGGGTCCCTTTATTTCGGCCAGTTCGAAGATAAATGACCATTCATTTAATTCATTGCATCTGATCATTTTTCATTCCTTTATCCTTTTACCGCCCTTTTTTGTGACGTCATATTGTCGTCCATTGTTAGGATTGTTCGCACGAGCTCCTCCCGACACCAAACGATCTTCAAGTCTGACCGGTTTTTGTCGGAAATGACGTAACGATCGTGAGCGGTCAGCAGACGGATTAGAAGATTTGGTGATTGAATTCTAATCGGCTGCTATCAATAAAAACATAGCGTTTTGATATGGCTTTGATGCAAGCAGACGTGAATAAAACGAGAGTTTAATGACGTGACGTCTGGTCGAATATAGGGAGGATTGAAAACGAGACAGGTGAATTTCCGTTTTGAACAAACCCCTTCACATCTTGGTACTATAGTTCAAATGTTAAATAACCCGAAGATTTACAACCAGTGATTATGACAACCAATAATTTCAGTCATCAGTAAATGAAATGAAATGAATGGAGTTTTACGTCCTACTATTGTGAATATTTTCAGTAAACCACCCGCACAGTTTATTTTATATATTCTCTACCTTTGGTAAATAAAATGATATACAATATACAGAGATGTTTGTTTATAATACAATCAACATGATTTACTTTACTTTTGATATTTCAACATCCAATCAATTTGATACCCCCATTGTGCCAGCTGGCGATCTGTAAGAGCGCCACAGATCGCCATATAGAGCACCATGATCGCCAGAGGCCCTACCAGATCTCTAGTGGATCTCCAAGGTCGTCGTCGGTCTACTCCCCTGCACAAAAGATTCTTGGCGCTCAGTCTAGAACGCTATCATATTGCTACTCGGTCTCTTAATCGCTATCGGAGCGCTGCTATAGCCAAGATCGTAACTGAAGCGCTATCGGATCGCCTAAGAGCGCCACCGTTCTTCACGAAAGCAAGTTTCCCGATCCTAAGCGGTTCGTTGCGATCTGATAGCGATTCTTGGAGATACTGTGGTCTACTCCTCTGCTCCCATGCGTTAAACTGATGAGCGTGATATAGAACGCCACAGGTTTTTTTTATATAGGATCTCGCCTTTATCGGGTAATGGATTTCCAAATGTCCACCCAAAGAGATCGCCAATGAAGTGAAAAAACTGATCATGCGAGGTCTCAACATTTTTGGGGAATTGGGTGGCGACCAAGGACCATGGAGTCGCTATCGGATCTTATAGAACGTTACTGGAACGCCATCGGAGCGTTATCGCATCGTAATCTGATCGTAAGTATTCTTATGTCGCCCGTCCTGAGGAAATCTTCTTCGAACGTGTAGATGGGCACTTAGTGGAATGGTGGTAAGATATCTGTTAACCTTCAAAATTAATGTCCATTTTGCCTTTATGCCGTCAAATTTACAATTGTAACCACGTTTGATCACCAAATATAATCCTTTATTCCGAGATAGATAGCAAAAAATGCCGATTCATCATGTTGCCTATTGCAATCAAATTATCCTCATTTTTAATTTCCCTCAAAATATCAACCCAATCTAGCTGACATGTCAAATCATAAAAGAAAGAAATCAAGCAATGAAAGTGTTGTCCGGTGACTTCCGGTGTTAGTATTTCTCAGGCGAGAAAAGTTAACAGTCTGAAAACGAGGGGCATCCCGTAGCTAGACTAATTAGCATAAACCTATTACCATAATTAGAACATAATGATAAACATAGTGACGTCACTGTTTGGGTGATCTGTGACACGCATATCGTGACGTTGTTATCTTGATGACGTGCATAACGAGAACTGATTACGTCATAATAGAGATAGAGAAGTGTGATATGTAGGTATTAACTATTATGACCAGATTGAAGAAATATGTTCAGTTGATTAAGTGAGGTGTAACATTTCAATGAGAGAGAGAAGGGGGGGGGGGGGGGGGGTAATGATACAAGAGTACTTGAGTGAGTAAACGGTGCATATATTACAAAGGATCAACTTTCAAAGACAACTCGGACCACTTTTTTCAAAACTAGCACCAAAATAAACTAACAAGGAGGTCGAAATTGATGTCATTTTACAGTCAATTGAGGTCTGACTGTTTCAGCTGACAATCTCTGACGTGTCACTGTGACCTCATGATGCTACAATTATTGTTGTTTGATTTAAAACTGTTAAAAGTTAATTACATTGAATTAGGTCGTTTGATCATCACGTTTTACAACTATCTTAAATTATCTACCATCTCTTGTAGGGAAAATTATCTTCAATAACACACCCAGATGACAGTTGATAATACACAGATACCCGTAGAGTCGTGTAGTTTTATCACATAATTTATATCCAATTTGGTCAGTTTTCAGACTGTATTCTTTCTATCACGTGCACTCTGGACCATGATCATCACAGCACGTGCAAGCTGGACACTGACAGACACAGCACGTGATGTAAAGTCAATAAAAATAGACATGTTACATAATTCAACAAAAAACAACCGATAGTATTGTTGATGTCAGAATGTTTAACCTGCAGACATAGAAGGTGGTTTATAGCTGACATCTCGGTGGGTGTCTGTGTGTTGAAGTTGGACGGAGGGGGGGATGGGGGGGGGGGGCGTTACATTCATTGATATGCCTGAGAAAATCAGCGGGCTAAAAAACCAACAACGATTCAATTCAAACCATGTAGTGCAATTTGTTGTATCGTTGTCGTAGTGTAGGATTGCTTCTCTGCACATTTCAATTTTCCATTGGACGTCATCTGTCATGTAAGAAAAGTTTTTATATATGTATCGGGGATTTTATTATTTGCAATATAACGATTTCCCCTACGATATTCCAATCTAGGATTAGTGGGGTTTGTATGGAGGGTATCCCCCTTGATGCATTTGTTGCTTAAGATTATTAATGTTTGTTATTTATTTCAGGTTAAGATTGTCCAACTGTCTGTATGGAGCTGGTAGCAAGAACATTCTTTTATTCTGTCTACTGTTGTCAACTAAATTACTTACAAACCGTTAATACGTCAGAGCCAGAAGCTAGAATATGGTAATTAGAGGTTGTCAATATGAAGTCGAGGCTAAGCAGGGTAATCAGTGTCGACACCTTGTTTACAAATAAACAAAACAAACAAACGAGATGAAATTAAACCACGTAATCTTGATTCGGACTAATTAGAGTCTTCAACTATCTTCATTAATCTTAATAACATACATACCGTTAGACGCGAGTTGATATACCCCTTACATGACGTCATTGTACCGTTAGACGCGAGTTGATATACCCCTTACATGACGTCATTGTAGTGTTATGTGTGATATACAATTTTAATATCTAAATGACGCGAGAAAGTTTGACACAAATCTTTATAATATTATAATTATTTAATTTAATCCTAACAGAGCTTTATATTAGTTTATAAATCAGTCCTTTATAAATCTTCAAGTTAAAATGTCCTGGGAAATACATAATTGCACCTTATTGAATAATCTTTTTTCAAGAAAGGTGGTGAAATTCACGTCCATTTACCTGTCATAAATAATAACCACGCTGTAGCATATGTTGCTCGCTTTGCTTTCAGGGACTAGCAAAAAAAGTGGTGGTAGACGGGTAGTTAAATAAAGATTCAGTCATGCTATGTTACAAACGAATTTTTATCTTGTATTATGATGTTTGACACCACACGTTATTTTGAAAAATTGCATGACTCCAAAAGGTAAACAGTGGAGGCGGAATAAAAAACGAAATCATAAAAATAAGAGGCGGAATATTTTCAGCTGCCAATAAATTTCTTGGCACAGCGTGGGCTTTTTAATTTCTTTCTCGCAATGATTTGACACCTTGCGCCGTGAAGGCAAGTTAAAGGCATAGTTTGTTTACATATTAAATGCAGGCCTACCATATGTTATCGCTGTATTTAGTAAGAATGATTGTTTATCTGCCCCAGGATATAAACCATTCCAATATAGCCCTGGGTCGCAGATAATCCACTGTTATAAAATATGCCTGTTTAAACAATATTAATAATTAATCTAACAAACATATTTTGATATATTGAAATATTTATTCTATTGAACGTACTGAAGATCGTATTTAGAGAAATAATACTGTTAGAATGGACATACAATCTAAAGTCTTAAACTTGGTCAATAAGAGTATACATGTATATATTCACCTACCAGGTGTCATGACTACATGCAGTCTCTATAATAATAATAATAATTTTTATTGCGTAAATTACACCACAGGTGGTCAAAGCAATACAAAAAACAAAAACAAACAAAATACAATAATGTGCATGATGACAAAATACAGAAGTTACAAAAAACTACATATATAAGATGTTATCGCCAGCCCCATCAGATCAGAGAATGCCAATTTTTATCTTTTGATGATATTATCCATTATTACTTACTTTTATTGATTCGTCAATTTTTGGGTCATCCTAATAGGTTCATTTCAGTAAATCTTTGGAAATACATTTTATTGTTCTATTGTTTATTGACAGCATCGATTTCTAGCCTCTTTTTCTTTAAATATGACACACTGGAGACAATACAGCAGGGTTACAGGGTTTTAAATATTTATAAATCTGTTTACGATGGAAATCAACTAGAGTCAAACTCTATAGAGGATTCTCTTATACTAATAATCCACAATCATTACCTAACTAGATAAATATCTGGGACTATATTCGATATACTATAATATATAGTTATAAATTTGTAACTGTATTGAACTAAAACAGAATTGAGTTTTACATCTTGGTTTTCTAGGCTTACTTCTGACTGTGTTAATGAAGACAAATGTCACTATGCCGCATTGAAGAGAGCTATGCTGGTAGGATAGCCGAATAGTAGTTTCGGACTATAGAGATATGTAACCCTGAATCTATCCCAATAGCCATGCAAGACACATATCTAGGTCACGATATCAAGGTCAAGGACATCTTTTCACGAAAAGAATTCGAACTTCCTTGTTACCAAGTTTTTATTAAGAATTCAAGATTGAAACTCAAAAAAATAGACGCAAGCATAACCTCAACATAAGAATTCTTTGTGAATCAAATGTAGTAAAACCAAGATAATTTTTTTTGGACGATTCAAAGATTTAATATGAACACAGAAATAAGATCATGCCCCTTATTTTAGGGATATTTTAACTGCTTGGATTGCTACAGAAGAATAACTACTTCACAACAAAAACTTTGTATCCAAAATGAGGAAATATATAGACACAGCTTTATAGAACAACAATCACTTGTTAAAGTTTTTTGCAACGTTTCGACGTGTTTCCCCCGTCGTCCTCAGGCACTTTAAACACGTTGTTGTTCCATAAATCGTACTCACAATTGCTAATTACCATTCAAAGACTTTAGAGTGAGGAAGTTTATAAAAAATCCTATGTAAAGCACTTGCCGACGTTACAAATAAATAAAGAGATCTTCTAAAACAGGGTAGAGTTAACATGTATTAAGTACTTTGTTTTGAACAAAAACTTAACAAAATAATATTAGGATTGTCAGCCTTTTTTTCTTGAACGTATGGGAATATTGACATTGCTTCACCAAGCAGAAACACTACCTAATCCACAGCTACTCCCAGGAATCGAGAAATTTTTTGTTTATCGGAAGAATAACAAGTTTTTATAGAACAAGAGAAGGAGTTAATCCTCATCTTATATTAATATCATATTATACATTGATTGACAGTGGAATTAATACACGTACCAGGTAGAATCATTTCTCGTAATTCTCAACATGAATAAATAATAACAACTATTCTACTCCTTTTTATCTTATTCTAAATACATCTTCTAGGCGACTTGAGAAACAGAAATAACGCAACGAAAATAAATTCCTGACTAAACCTCAAGAGAGACGCCTATCGGTGAATATCTTACTGAATGCAGTTAATGACCAATCAATGATAATGCCAATGACTAAATCATCATTAAAACTAGGGCGATAGTGAAGATAACGCACAGTTATGACGTCATCTTAATGTCAAGTAATAATCTAAGGAAACACGTCAGAATTGGTGAATGAAAGAATGTTGTAATATCAGGAAATGTAAGTTAAAGTAAAGTAGATATCTTTGTAAATAATAGATAAATTCATAGAATTATCACTAAAACTAGGGTGATATAGAACACTTATGACGTTATTCTGTCTTTAATTCAAACCATTATCACGGTTGTTAGGAATGAATGAATGATATAAGAAAGTTAGTGCCATTGTCAATAATTATTTTATTGATAGAATCATCATTAATACTAGGCAATATTAGAGATAACACACACTTATAGCGTCATATTATCTTAATGTCATGCCACGGTAAGCGTCTTGATCTGAAATCATGCTAGCCAAAGATAAGTATGGGAGAAATGACGTTTTATTAAATTGATGACATCATTAACAAAATTCTAACAATATTCGTGATAACGCACACTTATGACGTCATATTATATTAATGTCATGTCATGGTTGCCAGCGTCTTAAAGACAGTAAAAGAATCCAGCAATAAGGAATAATGATGTACTATGACTCTAGGGACAGAGTGTCAATGTCTGTACCAAATTAACCCCAGATACACTAGGGATGTTTCTATTATTACATCACTCCTGGTTCTCAGTTAATTATTGAATAATAACAGGATTCTCATTACGGGGTTGTTTGATATTATTACAGACTAGCATTGTGAGCCAAACGCTTTTATTGTACAAATAAGGCAAGATGGCACACCACATTTGATCAAATTTGAATAACTTAACCAATCAGTATTTATTTTATTGAAACAATCTTACAATGATTAAAAGAAATGTCATTATTAACTATTGCAACTATGGGTGTCATTTTTCATGAGGCTAAGTTTTGTCAATTTGCGGCTTCATTCAGTCGGCCTACCGGGAGAGTTTTGTTGGCGCTCTTCAACATAGTATTATTCAGATTCAGCTTTACGGAAACTGCCGATGATTGCCGAATGGATATCATTTTCCGATTAGGATCTATTTAAAAAACTTGTGAATTATATTGTATATTGAAATACACTGGATCTATAAATTATCATTACCTTCAAATATAAAGTTGAACAGTTTATTTGTAACATGGTTTGTATACTATATTTTATGTATGGTTTAGAAACGATGATAATTGAAAGAGGTTTCGATGGTTTATTGGAAGGTTACAGATTACAATATTACATAATAATACTTAATTCTTACTTATTATTAATTATATACAGAAAGGTATTTGTAACATGTGGGTCGAAATTCAATTCATAGACTCCAAGGTACAGAATACAAATGATATTTGTACTAAATTTCAAATTTGAGAGTTTTTAATCAAAATATTGCCTGAAGTTTCGGTGTTTTATTGTATGGGTTAGATCGTAATATAATTATATAATATACAATATAATGTTCTCTTACTGACTTACAGATGAAAAGTTTTTGTAACATACGGGTTTATATTCAATACACAAAATAATTCCAAGATCAGATGACAATTTAAGGAGATTTCGGTGTTTTATTGGAGGGTGGTAGGGTTTGTTATATAACATAACTTAATTTTAACTTAATTCTATACTTATACACAGATGTTATATCGGGACATTAAACCAATTACCATAGATCTACTACACAGGGGTTTATAGCCCTTCAATATATTTCACAATATTGCCCTCTTACCTACTATCTTTAACCTTTGAGGAATGCTTGACCAGCTGATAGGCCTCATTTTCAGCAATCTGTCCTTTTTCCAGAATATAAAATAGGCATTGGATTGCTTTACTATTAAATAACTAGCGTTTGCCAAGCCAAAGACGTCCATTTACCAATGAATTATCAATCGCAGATGTTTCGGACTATTATATCGACTTCAGTTTCACAATTTGTTGGTAGCCGATCTAACTGAGACCTGCACCGAACCCGATATTCAAATGGTGATCAAAAAGACGGATGTTGTAATCTATAAACCTATTATAAACTCATATCTGTCGGCATTTCTTTCATCTTCTCATATACTATCATCAATATGTTACAATATAATGATAAACACCACTTGATGACGTCATAGATAGGGGGTTATACAGTCGTATATACCTAGATCTTTAACAGCTGGTTTTTCAAGAGCTTCTCAAACACTTCAACTATCATCTTGACATTACGGGCTTAATTTTAGGGTTCTGGGGGATTTTCTCGTGTATCAAGGGTAGGTCCTATCTTATTTGCCGCCTGTGAGTTTACCTGGCTACGTGAATTGCATAAAATTATAATCCTGAATGTGAACGGTCCCCGGGAAAACAGGTTTCTCTCAACGTCTGTGAGAATTCTGACTATTTTAATCTGATACTCTGTGAATTGCACAGTATTGTTTTAAAAACAACCTGTCACACGCCCTTGTTAATTTGCTGAAAAAAGCGCATGTTTATCAATATAGGTTTAAGGGGATCGCTATCAAAACGACGAGGCAAATTTTCAAGCTATTTCTTTACTCACGGATCTTAACAATTACGAACTTCGTCTTATACCCTGACTGCAGTAGTCATTATTCTCATTGTATTCAAACGCTCTGTCGGGGACTCTGATTGACTGTATTTGCTTGTGTACTGCATTTACAAACTAGATTATTATGAACTTAGTCTTATACCTTGACTACAATATCTTCCTTTTTTGCTGTATCACAAACGTTTGTAAATGCAGTGATTTGATTCGATTGTACGCTATCGAATACAGCCAATCAGAGCTATTGACTGTAAGTTAATAAACTATCATATTTAAGTCTTTCTGTCGAGGGTTCTGATTGGCTGTATTCGCTGGCGGACAACCCAATCTAATAATTTAATTCCGTGATAAAAAAAAACAGTGGCTATTACAGTCAAGGTGTAAGACGAAATTCGTAATACTTTGACCATTGTGAAGATGTGTTGCTACGACTGTACGCGAATTTCAATATCAAAACAATAGACACATCTATTTACCCTACGCCTATATGGTTAATGACCAGCGTTATGTTTGTTTACATTCGATGATTGACAGGTCATCAAATTGACACCCGCAAAAATGTAGCAACCTGAAGCAAAATACGCAAAAAATCTACAAATTTAAGGAGAAAACAGATAATAAATGTTCACGTTAATCACAATAATGATTAAAATTCAACACAATATTCCCTGATCTCAGTGATAGCCCTGTCCACATTATGATGATAGATTTTCCCGCCAATATTCGCCTCGAGGCAGGGCAGACGATATAGTTAAGGTCAAATTCTGATCCATTTTGTAGATGTTAAAGTAAAATAGTTGATTTTGTATGTCGCCATATTGTATAGGATGAAAATTACAAACAGACCGCGATACAGATTCACGATTGTTACGTTTAACATTCGCATCTTCCTTAAGTGGCATTTAGTAACTGGGGTATGAAAAACAGATTATAACAAGTTTTAAATTGTTGTTAAATTTAATCAGAGATTAGGTTTAATTGATTTAGAGTGTTCACAAGTCGTTTTGTTCCTTGTATTGTCATTGAAAAGGATTTAGGGCAACACGTCTGGTTATGTAGTCATGTCGCTACAAAGATAAGTGTTGGTAAATTTTTTATTAATTTAAAAATAAAGCTGTGAAGTTCGACAAACATTCATTGTTTGTTCGGACAATTTTTCATAATTGGATGTTTAACATTTAAAATAACTCTTTAAAGCAAATTTGGAATATATATTTTCAAAAACATTTGAAAGAAATCCACATTAGCTAGTAAGACTCTTCGTATAATATTATACCTCATTCGCCATTCTAACAGAAAGCTTCGCGAATACCAAAAACTAGAACCGAAAACCAAACCTTTAATCTAAAATAACTCCAGTTCGCCAATGATTGGTAGCATTCAATGAACACTTCATATGGGAAAGTATATCAATCATGACTAGAACAGATACAACAAAACGTTGTTTGAAAAAACAGTAACAGATCAATATTTTAAGGGACAGATGCGCCAATTTTTTTACCAATCATACTTTATTCTCAGTAACTGGATTTGTTTTTCGCATTTCGCCGTCGAAATTTGAGCCTTGAAATCCATGTGTGTCCAGAATTATCCGCAATTTAAAGTTGAAAACGAGTCGTCTTTTTTTGAGACATTGCCACATACATACAGTCCAGAAATCTATAGAAATAGGAAAATAAATTCCTAGAATTATGCGACTCAAATCAATATCCACACCCCAAAATATGGCACTACTGTCCTTTGAAATTGAGTTGGTTGTATGTTCAAATATCGAATAAGAATTATATTAAATTGTGGTATTTAGTTATTAGGTAACCGACCTTGAAAAAACTCCGCGAAGTATACAGTACCAGTCAGATTAAGTGCGTGGGAGTTAGGCGTGGATATCAAGTCTTACATCTTAAGTGTTTTTTTTTTAAGAGGATATACGACCAGGTCTCGGTCAGTAGGTCTTCACGTGACTATTTGAAATAAGAAGTGGCAGGCTTCAGGTTTCCAAGTAGAACGACCAATGAAGTACTTGATCAGCCGAGAATAGTAAGTGTTCTACTTACTTTAGTACAATTAGTCATAAAAAATAATACAAACCGAATAAAAAATCTCAAAGAGAGAATTTCAATAATTCAGAGCAGGTATTCAAGTATCAAAGCACAAAAGAAAAATTCTACAACAGAAAAACTGTACGGAAGAATAACTCTAAAGAGGAATAACTCTACAGAAGAAGAATTTCGGAAGTTGAACTACAGAAAAAAACCTGCAGATGAAGAACTCTTAACGAGAAGAACTCTACAGAAGAATAACTCTACAGATGAAAACCCCAAAGAGGAAGAACTACAGAAGAATAACTCTACAGGAGAATAACTCTACAGAAGAAGGACTTCAAAAGAAGAACTACAGGAGAAGAATTCTGCAGGAGAAGAACTCTACAGAAAAAATACTTTAAAGAAGAGTAATTCTAAGAAGAAGGACTTCAGAAGAAGAACAGATGAACTACAGAGCAGATCAATAACTCTACAGAAGAAGAACTTCAGAAGAATTACAGAAGAAGAACTTCAGAAGAATTATAGAAGAAGAACTTCAGAAGAATTATAGAAGAAGAACTTCAGAAGAATTATAGAAGAAGAACTTCAGAAGAATTATAGAAGAAGAACGTCAGAAGAATTATAGAAGAAGAACTTCAGAAGAATTATAGAAGAAGAACTTCAGAAGAATTATAGAAGAAGAACTTCAGAAGAATTATAGAAGAAGAACTACAGAGGAAGAATTGCAGAAGAATTATAGAAGAAGAACGTCAGAAGAATTATAGAAGAAGAACTTCAGAAGAATTATAGAAGAAGAACTTCAGAAGAATTATAGAAGAAGAACTTCAGAAGAATTATAGAAGAAGATCTCTAGAAGAAGATCTATAGAAGAAGATCTCTAGAAGAAGAAGGTACAAAATAAGCTCAATAAAAAAAAACTGGGAGCAGAGAGGAATTTTAAGTTCGACTATTTCGAATTCCTGTATCACATAACCACAGATATCTTGAGATATCAGAAAGATCTTAAATATTATTATTATTATTATAAAAGCTCCCCGTGTATATAGGATCTAAACGTGTCCTTGTAACGCATATAAATACCCGAAAACCTCTGTTTAAAAACCCTTTAATAAATCAGCAATATAAAAATCACACGATATGAAGTAAATAATAAGAGATGAAACGGAAATATTTGGGTTGAAATGGCTAATTTGTTGTCAGGATATATAATAATAAAAAGCGATATCCCTTTCATTGGTTCGGATCATATTCTCTGAGACTATTGTTAGATGGTGTGGTGTTAACCTACGTAATAATACATGTAGTCGTATTTCAGTATCGGGTGACGATTATGTTTCGTGGAAATTGAAACTGAGTGATTTTTACGACTGTTCGGAGTCTTCTTAATCTTATTTTTTATTTTTCGTGTCTCTTTGTTTTTAAATTTTTTGTTTTAACAAGGGTTGGATATTCAATTTGCGATATATATATATAGGATAAGGGAACAACGATTAAACTAAAATGCACGGCTTCCTTTAGTAAATGAAATTGGGTTTTTTAACCTTCCATACTGCTCCTGATTTGATCACATGAAGACAGATAACGCCACGCAGTGCACAACGAGGGACATTTGCTAAGATAGTGAAAATGGCGTACTTTTTTCTATTTCCAACTTTCAAAAGTCTTGGATGTGTGCAACAGGTAGCAAACCGATTTGTTTTCTGAAATCACGAAATGTTTCCCAAATATGGAGCACAAGAGTTCTCTGGTCCCCATGTAGTGTCTTGATAAATTGAAAAGGAAAATTGCTCGAGGCTAATTAACAAGGTCAAGGTCACCAGAATATATTGTGACTGACATCTTAGATTGTTACGGTATATCATCGCCATTGTTTTTTATTATGATATAAATCAGATTGAACCAGGGTTGATACTGTCTAAAATACACGATGGTTTGTTTCTTATATGAATATGGAGTACATCGCAG